>NC_092103.1:2627271-2657271 GCF_045679555.1 Salvelinus alpinus
AGCCTGAAGGTACGGAGGTACTTCTAACACACAAACACACCCTCAGGTGTCAATCATCATCAGCACCCTGACCTTGTCGCCTCATAAAACACATTGAGACTCACTCAATTTAAAGCGCTACATTTCCCAGGGTAGATCAAATCTGGACCTTTCAGCACCACTCGCCTTGAGACCTGCAGCGTGCCCACACGAAAGGCTAAAATATGTCTGCTGCTCGCTCTCGCTCTCTCACATGCACAATCCCCCCACCCCCTCACCACACACACAGGCTTTCCTCAGAGACATCTGGGACACAAACGGATTGCATAATAAAACCTCAAATACACAAATAGACGTGGGGGTACAGATTGTTTTGGAGATAGCATCAGAACCACCTTGATAGTTCCCAGAACCACCTTGACACCGGTGAGGCAAGAATGTAATCGGCTAATGAAAGGAGATAGGATTGTGCTTTGCGCTGCACTTTTCAACCTCATAGACTACAGGGACCAGAGGGAGGGGGGGGGGGGAAAGAGGAGAGGAACTCGTTGTACTGTCCCCAAGTAACGAAAAGGGTGGGAAGTGAGCTGAAGTTATGTCTCTTTCTATTTCTCTCCCCCCTCTCTCCCCTCTCTCTCCCCTCTCTCTCTCCCCTCTCTTTCTCCCTCCCTCCCCTCTCTCTCTCCCCCTCTCTCTCTCCCCTCTCTTTCTCCCTCCCCTCTCTCTCTCCCCTCTCTTTCTCCCTCCCCCTCTCTCCTCTCTTTCTCCCTCCCCTCTCTCTCTCCTCCTCTCTCTCCCCTCTCTTTCTCCCTCCCCTCTCTCTCTCCCCTCTCTTTCTCCCTCCCCTCTCTCTCTCCCCTCTCTCTCTCCCCTCTCTTTCTCCCTCCCCTCTCTCTCTCCCCCTCTATCTCTCCCCTCTCTTTCTCCCTCCCCTCTCTCTCTCCCCCTCTCTCTCTCCCCTCTCTTTCTCCCTCCCCTCTCTCTCTCCCCTCTCTCTCCCACACACTAACCCTCTCAAGGAGATCCTTCAATCCTTCATCCCGAAGCGAGTTACCGTTGACATATTAATCAACATTATGACCTGTCAATCAAATGTAATGCCGTTACAAGTGTGATGGTCAGAAGGTAATGAAGTGAATCTCTCAGAGTTGACACATGCAGACCCAATCGTAGGCTGGTAGTAACATGTTTCGTTGTGTAATAGACCTGAACAGCTTGTGTCCCAAATGGACCATTTTGCATACACCAACATGCTGTTTAACTGAAATGAGCCGCATTATGCTTGTGTTGGTGCAGACGCATATGGATGTAGTGTTGACATGCTAATAGAGAAACAACATACAGTCGGGTCTGAAATTATTGACACTCTTGATAAAGATGAGCATTAATGACTGTATTAAAAAATATATACAGTGGGGAGAACAAGTATTTGATACACTGCCGATTTTGCAGGTTTTCCTACTTACAAAGCATGTAGAGGTCTGTCATTTTTATCATAGGTACACTTCAACTGTGAGAGACGGAATCTAAAACAAAAATCCAGAAAATCACATTGTATGATTTTTAAATAATTAATTTGCATTTTATTGCATGACATAAGTATTTGATCACCTACCAACCAGTAAGAATTCCGGCTCTCACAGACCTGTTAGTTTTTCTTTAAGAAGCCCTCCTGTTCTCCACTCATTACCTGTATTAACTGCACCTGTTTGAACTCGTTACCTGTATAAAAGACACCTGTCCACACACTCAATCAAACAGACTCCAACCTCTCCACAATGGCCAAGACCAGAGAGCTGTGTAAGGACATCAGGGATAAAATTGTAGACCTGCACAAGGCTGGGATGGGCTACAGGACAATAGGCAAGCAGCTTGGTGAGAAGGAAACAACTGTTGGCGCAATTATTAGAAAATGGAAGAAGTTCAAGATGACGGTCAATCACCCTCGGTCTGGGGCTCCATGCAAGATTTCACCTCGTGGGGCATCAATGATCATGAGGAAGGTGAGGGATCAGCCCAGAACTACACGGCAAGACCTGGTCAATGACCTGAAGAGAGTTGGGACCACAGTCTCAAAGAAAACCATTAGTAACACACTACGCCGTCATGGATTAAAATCCTGCAGCGCACGCAAGGTCCCCCTGCTTAAGCCAGTGCATGTCCAGGCCCGTCTGAAGTTTGCCAATGACCATCTGGATGATCCAGAGGAGGAATGGGAGAAGGTCATGTGGTCTGATGAGACAAAAATAGAGCTTTTTGGTCTAACTCCACTCGCTGTGTTTGGAGGAAGAAGAAGTATGAGTACAACCCCAAGAACACCATCCCAACCGTGAAGCATGGAGGTGGAAACATCATTCTTTGGGGATGCTTTTCTGCAAAGGGGACAGGACGACTGCACCGTATTGAGGGGAGGATGGATGGGGCCATGTATCGCGAGATCTTGGCCAACAACCTCCTTCCCTCAGTAAGAGCATTGAAGATGGGTCGTGGCTGGGTCTTCCAGCATGACAACGACACGAAGCACACAGCCATGGCAACTAAGGAGTGGCTCCGTAAGAAGCATCTCAAGGTCCTGGAGTGGCCTAGCCAGTCTCCAGACCTGAACCCAATAGAAAATCTTTGGAGGGAGCTGAAAGTCCGTATTGCCCAGCGACAGCCCCGAAACCTGAAGGATCTGGAGAAGATCTCTAGGGAGGAGTGGGCCAAAATCCCTGCTGCAGTGTGTGCAAACCTAGTCAAGAACTACAGGAAACGTATGATCTCTGTAATTGCAAACAAAGGTTTCTGTACCAAATATTAAGTTCTGCTTTTCTGATGTATCAAATACTTATGTCATGCAATAAAATGCAAATTAATTACTTAAAAATCATACAATGTGATTTTCTGGATTTTTTTAGATTCCGTCTCTCATAGTTGAAGTGTACCTATGATAAAAATTACAGACCTCTACATGCTTTGTAAGTAGGAAAACCTGCAAAATCGGCAGTGTATCAAATACTTGTTCTCCCCACTGTATATATATTGAGTTATATTGTATACAAAAAAAATGGGAAATTATATTATACTAATACAATTTCTCAGAGAAATAGGTTTTGTTTAACAGGTTATATATTTTCTCTCAAAAAGCTAGGATTCAGAAGAGGGCAGTCCATAAGTGCTGACGAAGGATATCAAGGATCTGGAAGGTTCTCGAAACAGGCTCAGCTCCGTTATCCTCGAAAGGTGAGGTACTGAAAACAGGGCTGTCAATCATTTCAAACCCTACCTTAACATTTTTACAAAATAAACTTACTAAACAAAATATATTTATCTGAACAATTTAATTAGTATTAAATAATATCATTTCCCAATTTTTTGGAGCTTACAATATAGCTCAGTATTTAAATTATTTATTTTATACAGTCTTTTTGGCTCATGTTTATCAAGGGTGTCAATAGTTTCAGACCCCAAACACATCATACACACAAACAGAGTATAAATCTGATTACACACACACACACAAAGAACAAGTGTGTGTGTCTGCGCCTGCGCGTGTGTGTACCGTAAGCCCCCCCCCCCCCCCGCCCCCCTGCGCCAGTCAGATCCTCCACCATAACCACTTCCACATGTGCATCCTCACCAACATAAAACCAGTTGAGGTGGTGCTCCATTATGTTAATAGCCAGAGCAAACAGGAGGGAGTGCCCTGGTACATCATTCATTGAATCCTTCTATACAGCTCACTCAACCTCTCTCATGTCTCGCTCTCTCTTCCTCTTTCCCTGTCTTCTTGCGTTCTCTCACTCTTTTTTTGTGTTCCCTCTCTAACAAACAATCTCTCTCTCTTTCGCTCCCTCTCTCATTTAGCTCATGGATCATTCCTCTGGCTTCATGTACGAACACAGCCTAAAACCACAGATTTTCACTCGCTCTCTCTGTCTCTTTCTCCCCACCTTCTGTCTCTGTCTCTGTCTCTTCCCCCCCACCCTCTCTCTCTCTGTCTCTTCCCCCCCACCCTCTCTCTCTGTCTCTTTCTCCCCCACCCTCTCTCTCTGTCTCTTTCTCCCCCAACCTCTCTCTCTGTCTCTTTCTCCCCCAACCTCTCTCTCTGTCTCTATCCTCCCCACCCTCTGTCTCTTTCCCCTCACCCTCTCTCTCTCTTTCCCCGCCACCATGTCTCTCTCTCTCTTTCCCCCCACCCTCTCTCTCTGTCTCTTTCCCCCCACCCTCTCTCTCTGTCTCTTTCCCCCCACCCTCTCTCTCTGTCTCTTTCCCCCCCACCTTCTGTCTCTTTCCCCCCCACCTTCTGTCTCTTTCCCCACCACCCTCTCTCTCTGTCTCTTTCCCCCCACCCTCTCTCTCTGTCTCTTTCCCCCCCACCCTCTCTCTCTGTCTCTTCCCCCCCACCCTCTCTCTCTGTCTCTTTCTCCCCCAACCTCTCTCTCTGTCTCTTTCTCCCCCAACCTCTCTCTCTGTCTCTATCCTCCCCACCCTCTGTCTCTTTCCCCTCACCCTCTCTCTCTCTTTCCCCGCCACCATGTCTCTCTCTCTCTTTCCCCCCACCCTCTCTCTCTGTCTCTTTCCCCCCACCCTCTCTCTCTGTCTCTTTCCCCCCACCCTCTCTCTCTGTCTCTTTCCCCCCCACCTTCTGTCTCTTTCCCCCCCACCTTCTGTCTCTTTCCCCACCACCCTCTCTCTCTGTCTCTTTCCCCCCACCCTCTCTCTCTGTCTCTTTCCCCCCACCCTCTCTCTCTGTCTCTTTCCCCCCCACCCTCTCTCTCTGTCTCTTCCCCCCCACCCTCTCTCTCTGTCTCTTTCCCCCACCCTCTCTCTGTCTCTTTCCCCCCACCCTCTCTCTCTCTGTCTCTTCGACCCACCCTCTCTCTCTGTCTCTTCCCCCACCCTCTCTCTCAGTCTCTTTCCCCCTTCTCTTTCCCCCCACCCTCTCTCTCTGTCTCTTCCCCCCCACCCTCTCTCTCTGTCTCTTTCCCCCACCCTCTCTCTGTCTCTTTCCCCCACCCTCTCTCTCTCTGTCTCTTCGACCCACCCTCTCTCTCTGTCTCTTCCCCCACCCTCTCTCTCAGTCTCTTTCCCCCTTCTCTTTCCCCCACCCTCTCTCTCTGTCTCTTTCCCCCCACCCTCTCTCTGTCTCAATTCACAGTAAGCATTACACTCACAAAAGTTCCAAAATAATAAAGACATTACAAATGTCATATTATGTGCAAATAGTTAAAGTACAAAAGGGAAAATAAATAAACATAAATATGGGTATTTACAGTGGTGTTTGTTCTTCACTAGTTGCACTTTTCTTGTGGCAACAGGTCACAAATCGTGCTGCTGTGATGGCACAATGTGGTATTTCACCCAGTAGATACAGGAGTTTATTGTTTTCAAATTCTTTGTTTATCTGTGTAATCTGAGGGAAATATGTGTCTCTAATATGGTCATACATTTGGCAGGAGTTTAGGAAGTGCAGCTCAGTTTCCACCTCATTTTGTGGGCAGTGCGCACATAGCCTGTCTTCTCTTGAGAGCCAGGTCTGCCTATGGCAGCCTTTCTCAATAGCAAGGCTATGCTCACTGAGTCTGTGAGCTTTTTTAAAGTTTGGGTAAGTCACAGTGGTCAGGTATTCTGCCACTGTGTACTCTCTGTTTAGGGCCAAATAGCATTCTAGTTTTCTCAGTTTTTTTGTTAATTCTTTCCCATGTGTCAAGTACATATTTTTGTTTTATCATGATTTGGTTGCTGTTGCTATCCTGGGGCTCTGTGGGGTCTGTTTGTGTTTGTGAACAGATCCCCAGGACCAGCTTGCTTAGGGGACTCTTCTCCAGGTTCATCTCTCTGTAGGTGATGGCTTTTTTTATGTAAGGTTTGGGAATTGCTTCCTTTTAGGTGGTTGTAGAATTTAATGGCTTTTCTGGATTTTGATAATTAGCGGGTATCAGCCTAATTCTGCCCTGCATGCATTATTTGGTGTTTTACGTTGTACACAGAGGATATTTTTGCAGAATTCTGCATGCAGAGTCTCAATTTGGTGTTTGCCCTATTTTGTGAATTCTTGGTTGGTGAGCAGACCTCAGACCTCACAACTATAAAGGGCAATGGGTTCTATAACTGATTCAAGTATTTTTAGCCAGATCCCAATTGGTATGTCAAAATGTATGTTATTTTTGTGGCATAGAAGGCCCTTCTTGCCTCGTCTCTCAGCTCCTTCACAGCTCTGTGGAAGTTACCTGTGGTGCTGATGTTTAGGCCGAGGTATGTATCATTTTTTGTGTGCTCTAGGGCAACGGTGTGTAGATTTGTCTAGGAATTTGTATTTGTGGTCCTGGCAACTGGACCTTTTTTGAAACACCATTATTTTTGTCCTACTGAGATTTACTGTCAGGGCCCAGGTCTGACAAAATCTGCGCAGAAGATCTGGGTGCTGCTGTAGGATCTCCTTGGTTGGGGACAGAAGCACCAGATCATCAGCAAACAGTAGACATTTGACTTCAGATTCTAGTAGGGTCTCTCTCTCTCACTCTCTCTCTCTCTCTCAGGGGTTATATTAGCATGGGAAACATATGTTTACATTGCCAAAACTAGTGAAAAAGAGAATAAACAAAAGTGAAATAAACATAAAATGAACTGCAAACGTAACACTCACAAAAGTTCCAAAAGAATACAGACATTTAAAATGTCATATTATGTATGTATACAGTGCTGTCACGATGTGCAAACAGTTAATGTACAAAAGGGAAAATAAAAAAACATCTCCCTCTCTGTCTCCGTGTGTGTGTGTTTTAGGGAGCATTAATTGATTAGCTTGCAGGTCTGTTAACAGAGCCTGGGAGAGGGATAAAGTGTTGGTGCTGTTGTCTTTACGGGCCCTCTGTGGGACTGAATGGGTTGACTGTGAACTAACTAAGAGCCCTCTGTGGGACTGAATGGGTTGACTGTGTGGCTGTGAACTAACTAAGAGCCCTCTGTGGGACTGAATGGGTTGACTGTGTGGCTGTGAACTAACTAAGAGCCCTCTGTGGGAGTGAATGGGTTGACTGTGAACTAACTAAGAGCCCTCTGTGGGACTGAATGGGTTGACTGTGTGGCTGTGAACTAACTAAGAGCCCTCTGTGGGACTGAATGGGTTGACTGTGTGGCTGTGAACTAACTAAGAGCCCTCTGTGGGAGTGAATGGGTTGACTGTGAACTAACTAAGAGCCCTCTGTGGGACTGAATGGGTTGACTGTGTGGCTGTGAACTAACTAAGAGCCCTCTGTGGGAGTGAATGGGTTGACTGTGTGACTGTGAACTAACTAAGAGCCCTCTGTGGGACTGAATGGGTTGACTGTGTGGCTGTGAACTAACTAAGAGCCCTCTGTGGGAGTGAATGGATTGACTGTGAACTAACTAAGAGCCCTCTGTGGGAGTGAATGGGTTGACTGTGAACTAACTAAGAGCCCTCTGTGGGACTGAATGGGTTGACTGTGTGGCTGTGAACTAACTAAGAGCCCTCTGTGGGATTGAATGGGTTGACTGTGTGACTGTGAACTAACTAAGAGCCCTCTGTGGGAGTGAATGGGTTGACTGTGAACTAACTAAGAGCCCTCTGTGGGACTGAATGGGTTGACTGTGAACTAACTAAGAGCCCTCTGTGGGAGTGAATGGGTTGACTGTGAACTAACTAAGAGCCCTCTGTGGGAGTGAATGGGTTGACTGTGAACTAACTAAGAGCCCTCTGTGGGAGTGAATGGGTTGACTGTGAACTAACTAAGAGCCCTCTGTGGGAGTGAATAGGTAGACTATGAACTAACTAAGAGCCCTCTGTGGGAGTGAATGGGTTGACTGTGTGGCTGTGAACTAACTAAGAGCCCTCTGTGGGAGTGAATGGGTTGACTGTGTGGCTGTGAACTAACTAAGAGCCCTCTGTGGGAGTGAATGGGTTGACTGTAAACTAACTAAGAGCCCTCTGTGGGAGTGAATGGGTTGACTGTGTGGCTGTGAACTAACTAAGAGCCCTCTGTGGGAGTGAATGGGTTGACTGTAAACTAACTAAGAGCCCTCTGTGGGAGTGAATGGGTTGACTGTGTGACTGTGAACTAACTAAGAGCCCTCTGTGGGAGTGAATGGGTTGACTGTGTGACTGTAAACTAACTAAGAGCCCTCTGTGGGAGTGAATGGGTTGACTGTGTGACTGTGAACTAAATAAGAGCCCTCTGTGGGAGTGAATGGGTTGACTGTGTGACTGTGAACTAACTAAGAGCCCTCTGTGGGAGTGAATGGGTTGACTGTGAACTAACTAAGAGCCCTCTGTGGGAGTGAATGGGTTGACTGTGTGGCTGTGAACTAACTAAGAGCCCTCGGTGGGAGTGAATGGGTTGACTATGTGGCTGTGAACTAACTAAGAGCCCTCTGTGGGAGTGAATGGGTTGAATGTGTGACTGTGAACTAACTAAGAGCCCTCTGTGGGAGTGAATGGGTTGACTGTGTGACTGTGAACTAACTAAGAGCCCTCTGTGGGAGTGAATGGGTTGACTGTGGGGCTGTAAACTAACTAAGAGCCCTCTGTGGGAGTGAATGGGTTGCCTGTGAACTAACTAAGAGCCCTCTGTGGGAGTGAATGGGTTGACTGAGTGACTGTGAACTAACTAAGAGCCCTCTGTGGGAGTGAATCGGTTGACTGTGTGACTGTGAACTAACTAAGAGCCCTCTGTGGGAGTGAATGGGTTGACTGTGTGGCTGTGAACTAACTAAGAGCCCTCTGTGGGAGTGAATGGGTTGACTGTGTGACTGTGAACTAACTAAGAGCCCTCTGTGGGAGTGAATGGGTTGACTGTGAACTAACTAAGAGCCCTCGGTGGGAGTGAATGGGTTGACTGTGTGGCTGTGAACTAACTAAGAGCCCTCTGTGGGAGTGAATGGGTTGAATGTGTGACTGTGAACTAACTAAGAGCCCTCTGTGGGAGTGAATGGGTTGACTGTGTGACTGTGAACTAACTAAGAGCCCTCTGTGGGAGTGAATGGGTTGACTGTGAACTAACTAAGAGCCCTCTGTGGGAGTGAATGGGTTGACTGTGTGGCTGTGAACTAACTAAGAGCCCTCTGTGGGAATGAATGGGTTGACTGTGTGACTGTGAACTAACTAAGAGCCCTCTGTGGGAGTGAATGGGTTGACTGTGTGGCTGTGAACTAACTAAGAGCCCTCTGTGGGAGTGAATGGGTTGACTGTGTGGCTGTGAACTAACTAAGAGCCCTCTGTGGGAGTGAATGGGTTGACTGTAAACTAACTAAGAGCCCTCTGTGGGAGTGAATGGGTTGACTGTGTGGCTGTGAACTAACTAAGAGCCCTCTGTGGGAGTGAATGGGTTGACTGTAAACTAACTAAGAGCCCTCTGTGGGAGTGAATGGGTTGACTGTGTGACTGTGAACTAACTAAGAGCCCTCTGTGGGAGTGAATGGGTTGACTGTGTGACTGTAAACTAACTAAGAGCCCTCTGTGGGAGTGAATGGGTTGACTGTGTGACTGTGAACTAAATAAGAGCCCTCTGTGGGAGTGAATGGGTTGACTGTGTGACTGTGAACTAACTAAGAGCCCTCTGTGGGAGTGAATGGGTTGACTGTGAACTAACTAAGAGCCCTCTGTGGGAGTGAATGGGTTGACTGTGTGGCTGTGAACTAACTAAGAGCCCTCGGTGGGAGTGAATGGGTTGACTATGTGGCTGTGAACTAACTAAGAGCCCTCTGTGGGAGTGAATGGGTTGAATGTGTGACTGTGAACTAACTAAGAGCCCTCTGTGGGAGTGAATGGGTTGACTGTGTGACTGTGAACTAACTAAGAGCCCTCTGTGGGAGTGAATGGGTTGACTGTGGGGCTGTAAACTAACTAAGAGCCCTCTGTGGGAGTGAATGGGTTGCCTGTGAACTAACTAAGAGCCCTCTGTGGGAGTGAATGGGTTGACTGAGTGACTGTGAACTAACTAAGAGCCCTCTGTGGGAGTGAATCGGTTGACTGTGTGACTGTGAACTAACTAAGAGCCCTCTGTGGGAGTGAATGGGTTGACTGTGTGGCTGTGAACTAACTAAGAGCCCTCTGTGGGAGTGAATGGGTTGACTGTGTGACTGTGAACTAACTAAGAGCCCTCTGTGGGAGTGAATGGGTTGACTGTGAACTAACTAAGAGCCCTCGGTGGGAGTGAATGGGTTGACTGTGTGGCTGTGAACTAACTAAGAGCCCTCTGTGGGAGTGAATGGGTTGAATGTGTGACTGTGAACTAACTAAGAGCCCTCTGTGGGAGTGAATGGGTTGACTGTGAACTAACTAAGAGCCCTCTGTGGGAGTGAATGGGTTGACTGTGAACTAACTAAGAGCCCTCTGTGGGAGTGAATGGGTTGACTGTGTGGCTGTGAACTAACTAAGAGCCCTCTGTGGGAATGGATGTGTTGACTGTGTGACTGTGAACTAACTAAGAGCCCTCTGTGGGAGTGAATGGGTTGACTGTGTGGCTGTGAACTAACTAAGAGCCCTCTGTGGGAGTGAATGGGTTGACTGTGAACTAACTAAGAGCCCTCTGTGGGAGTGAATGGGTTGACTGTGTGACTGTGAACTAACTAAGAGCCCTCTGTGGGAGTGAATGGGTTGACTGTGTGGCTGTGAACTAACTAAGAGCCCTCTGTGGGAGTGAATGGGTTGACTGTGTGACTGTGAACTAATTAAGAGCCCTCTGTGGGAGTGAATGGGTTGACTGTGAACTAACAAAGAGCCCTCGGTGGGAGTGAATGGGTTGACTGTGTGGCTGTGAACTAACTAAGAGCCCTCTGTGGGAGTGAATGGGTTGAATGTGTGACTGTGAACTAACTAAGAGCCCTCTGTGGGAGTGAATGGGTTGACTGTGAACTAACTAAGAGCCCTCTGTGGGAGTGAATGGGTTGACTGTGTGGCTGTGAACTAACTAAGAGCCCTCTGTGGGAATGAATGGGTTGACTGTGTGACTGTGAACTAACTAAGAGCCCTCTGTGGGAGTGAATGGGTTGACTGTGTGGCTGTGAACTAACTAAGAGCCCTCTGTGGGAGTGAATGGGTTGACTGTGAACTAACTAAGAGCCCTCTGTGGGACTGAATGGGTTGACTGTGTGGCTGTGAACTAACTAAGAGCCCCCTGTGGGAGTGAATGGGTTGACTGTGAACTAACTAAGAGCCCTCTGTGGGAGTGAATGGGTTGACTGTGTGGCTGTGAACTAACTAAGAGCCCTCTGTGGGAATGAATGGGTTGACTGTGTGACTGTGAACTAACTAAGAGCCCTCTGTGGGAGTGAATGGGTTGACTGTGTGGCTGTGAACTAACTAAGAGCCCTCTGTGGGAGTGAATGGGTTGAATGTGTGACTGTGAACTAACTAAGAGCCCTCTGTGGGAGTGAATGGGTTGACTGTGTGACTGTGAACTAACTAAGAGCCCTCTGTGGGAGTGAATGGGTTGACTGTGAACTAACTAAGAGCCCTCTGTGGGAGTGAATGGGTTGACTGTGTGGCTGTGAACTAACTAAGAGCCCTCTGTGGGAATGAATGGGTTGACTGTGTGACTGTGAACTAACTAAGAGCCCTCTGTGGGAGTGAATGGGTTGACTGTGTGACTGTGAACTAACTAAGAGCCCTCTGTGGGACTGAATGGGTTGACTGTAAACTAACTAAGAGCCCTCTGTGGGAGTGAATGGGTTGACTGTGTGACTGTGAACTAACTAAGAGCCCTCTGTGGGAGTGAATGGGTTGACTGTGTGACTGTAAACTAACTAAGAGCCCTCTGTGGGAGTGAATGGGTTGACTGTGTGACTGTGAACTAAATAAGAGCCCTCTGTGGGAGTGAATGGGTTGACTGTGGGGCTGTAAACTAACTAAGAGCCCTCTGTGGGAGTGAATGGGTTGCCTGTGAACTAACTAAGAGCCCTCTGTGGGAGTGAATGGGTTGACTGAGTGACTGTGAACTAACTAAGAGCCCTCTGTGGGAATGAATGGGTTGACTGTGTGACTGTGAACTAACTAAGAGCCCTCTGTGGGAGTGAATGGGTTGACTGTGTGACTGTGAACTAACTAAGAGCCCTCTGTGGGACTGAATGGGTTGACTGTAAACTAACTAAGAGCCCTCTGTGGGAGTGAATGGGTTGACTGTGTGACTGTGAACTAACTAAGAGCCCTCTGTGGGAGTGAATGGGTTGACTGTGTGACTGTAAACTAACTAAGAGCCCTCTGTGGGAGTGAATGGGTTGACTGTGTGACTGTGAACTAAATAAGAGCCCTCTGTGGGAGTGAATGGGTTGACTGTGTGACTGTGAACTAACTAAGAGCCCTCTGTGGGAGTGAATGGGTTGACTGTGAACTAACTAAGAGCCCTCTGTGGGAGTGAATGGGTTGACTGTGTGGCTGTGAACTAACTAAGAGCCCTCGGTGGGAGTGAATGGGTTGACTATGTGGCTGTGAACTAACTAAGAGCCCTCTGTGGGAGTGAATGGGTTGAATGTGTGACTGTGAACTAACTAAGAGCCCTCTGTGGGAGTGAATGGGTTGACTGTGTGACTGTGAACTAACTAAGAGCCCTCTGTGGGAGTGAATGGGTTGACTGTGGGGCTGTAAACTAACTAAGAGCCCTCTGTGGGAGTGAATGGGTTGCCTGTGAACTAACTAAGAGCCCTCTGTGGGAGTGAATGGGTTGACTGAGTGACTGTGAACTAACTAAGAGCCCTCTGTGGGAGTGAATCGGTTGACTGTGTGACTGTGAACTAACTAAGAGCCCTCTGTGGGAGTGAATGGGTTGACTGTGTGGCTGTGAACTAACTAAGAGCCCTCTGTGGGAGTGAATGGGTTGACTGTGTGACTGTGAACTAACTAAGAGCCCTCTGTGGGAGTGAATGGGTTGACTGTGAACTAACTAAGAGCCCTCTGTGGGAGTGAATGGGTTGACTGTGTGACTGTGAACTAACTAAGAGCCCTCTGTGGGAGTGAATGGGTTGACTGTGTGGCTGTGAACTAACTAAGAGCCCTCTGTGGGAGTGAATGGGTTGACTGTGTGACTGTGAACTAATTAAGAGCCCTCTGTGGGAGTGAATGGGTTGACTGTGAACTAACTAAGAGCCCTCGGTGGGAGTGAATGGGTTGACTGTGTGGCTGTGAACTAACTAAGAGCCCTCTGTGGGAGTGAATGGGTTGAATGTGTGACTGTGAACTAACTAAGAGCCCTCTGTGGGAGTGAATGGGTTGACTGTGAACTAACTAAGAGCCCTCTGTGGGAGTGAATGGGTTGACTGTGTGGCTGTGAACTAACTAAGAGCCCTCTGTGGGAATGAATGGGTTGACTGTGTGACTGTGAACTAACTAAGAGCCCTCTGTGGGAGTGAATGGGTTGACTGTGTGGCTGTGAACTAACTAAGAGCCCTCTGTGGGAGTGAATGGGTTGACTGTGAACTAACTAAGAGCCCTCTGTGGGACTGAATGGGTTGACTGTGTGGCTGTGAACTAACTAAGAGCCCTCTGTGGGAGTGAATGGGTTGACTGTGAACTAACTAAGAGCCCTCTGTGGGAGTGAATGGGTTGACTGTGTGGCTGTGAACTAACTAAGAGCCCTCTGTGGGAATGAATGGGTTGACTGTGTGACTGTGAACTAACTAAGAGCCCTCTGTGGGAGTGAATGGGTTGACTGTGTGGCTGTGAACTAACTAAGAGCCCTCTGTGGGAGTGAATGGGTTGAATGTGTGACTGTGAACTAACTAAGAGCCCTCTGTGGGAGTGAATGGGTTGACTGTGTGACTGTGAACTAACTAAGAGCCCTCTGTGGGAGTGAATGGGTTGACTGTGAACTAACTAAGAGCCCTCTGTGGGAGTGAATGGGTTGACTGTGTGGCTGTGAACTAACTAAGAGCCCTCTGTGGGAATGAATGGGTTGACTGTGTGACTGTGAACTAACTAAGAGCCCTCTGTGGGAGTGAATGGGTTGACTGTGTGACTGTGAACTAACTAAGAGCCCTCTGTGGGACTGAATGGGTTGACTGTGTGGCTGTGAACTAACTAAGAGCCCTCTGTGGGAGTGAATGGATTGACTGTGAACTAACTAAGAGCCCTCTGTGGGAGTGAATGGGTTGACTGTGAACTAACTAAGAGCCCTCTGTGGGACTGAATGGGTTGACTGTGTGGCTGTGAACTAACTAAGAGCCCTCTGTGGGAGTGAATGGGTTGACTGTGTGACTGTGAACTAACTAAGAGCCCTCTGTGGGAGTGAATGGGTTGACTGTGAACTAACTAAGAGCCCTCTGTGGGACTGAATGGGTTGACTGTGAACTAACTAAGAGCCCTCTGTGGGAGTGAATGGGTTGACTGTGAACTAACTAAGAGCCCTCTGTGGGAGTGAATGGGTTGACTGTGAACTAACTAAGAGCCCTCTGTGGGAGTGAATGGGTTGACTGTGAACTAACTAAGAGCCCTCTGTGGGAGTGAATAGGTAGACTATGAACTAACTAAGAGCCCTCTGTGGGAGTGAATGGGTTGACTGTGTGGCTGTGAACTAACTAAGAGCCCTCTGTGGGAGTGAATGGGTTGACTGTGTGGCTGTGAACTAACTAAGAGCCCTCTGTGGGAGTGAATGGGTTGACTGTGTGGCTGTGAACTAACTAAGAGCCCTCTGTGGGAGTGAATGGGTTGACTGTAAACTAACTAAGAGCCCTCTGTGGGAGTGAATGGGTTGACTGTGTGACTGTGAACTAACTAAGAGCCCTCTGTGGGAGTGAATGGGTTGACTGTGTGACTGTAAACTAACTAAGAGCCCTCTGTGGGAGTGAATGGGTTGACTGTGTGACTGTGAACTAAATAAGAGCCCTCTGTGGGAGTGAATGGGTTGACTGTGTGACTGTGAACTAACTAAGAGCCCTCTGTGGGAGTGAATGGGTTGACTGTGAACTAACTAAGAGCCCTCTGTGGGAGTGAATGGGTTGACTGTGTGGCTGTGAACTAACTAAGAGCCCTCGGTGGGAGTGAATGGGTTGACTATGTGGCTGTGAACTAACTAAGAGCCCTCTGTGGGAGTGAATGGGTTGAATGTGTGACTGTGAACTAACTAAGAGCCCTCTGTGGGAGTGAATGGGTTGACTGTGTGACTGTGAACTAACTAAGAGCCCTCTGTGGGAGTGAATGGGTTGACTGTGGGGCTGTAAACTAACTAAGAGCCCTCTGTGGGAGTGAATGGGTTGCCTGTGAACTAACTAAGAGCCCTCTGTGGGAGTGAATGGGTTGACTGAGTGACTGTGAACTAACTAAGAGCCCTCTGTGGGAGTGAATCGGTTGACTGTGTGACTGTGAACTAACTAAGAGCCCTCTGTGGGAGTGAATGGGTTGACTGTGTGGCTGTGAACTAACTAAGAGCCCTCTGTGGGAGTGAATGGGTTGACTGTGAACTAACTAAGAGCCCTCTGTGGGAGTGAATGGGTTGACTGTGAACTAACTAAGAGCCCTCGGTGGGAGTGAATGGGTTGACTGTGTGGCTGTGAACTAACTAAGAGCCCTCTGTGGGAGTGAATGGGTTGAATGTGTGACTGTGAACTAACTAAGAGCCCTCTGTGGGAGTGAATGGGTTGACTGTGTGACTGTGAACTAACTAAGAGCCCTCTGTGGGAGTGAATGGGTTGACTGTGAACTAACTAAGAGCCCTCTGTGGGAGTGAATGGGTTGACTGTGTGGCTGTGAACTAACTAAGAGCCCTCTGTGGGAATGAATGGGTTGACTGTGTGACTGTGAACTAACTAAGAGCCCTCTGTGGGAGTGAATGGGTTGACTGTGTGGCTGTGAACTAACTAAGAGCCCTCTGTGGGAGTGAATGGGTTGACTGTGGCTTAACTAAGAGCCCTCTGTGGGAGTGAATGGGTTGACTGTGTGACTGTGAACTAACTAAGAGCCCTCTGTGGGAGTGAATGGGTTGACTGTGTGGCTGTGAACTAACTAAGAGCCCTCTGTGGGAGTGAATGGGTTGACTGTGTGACTGTGAACTAATTAAGAGCCCTCTGTGGGAGTGAATGGGTTGACTGTGAACTAACTAAGAGCCCTCGGTGGGAGTGAATGGGTTGACTGTGTGGCTGTGAACTAACTAAGAGCCCTCTGTGGGAGTGAATGGGTTGAATGTGTGACTGTGAACTAACTAAGAGCCCTCTGTGGGAGTGAATGGGTTGACTGTGAACTAACTAAGAGCCCTCTGTGGGAGTGAATGGGTTGACTGTGTGGCTGTGAACTAACTAAGAGCCCTCTGTGGGAATGAATGGGTTGACTGTGTGACTGTGAACTAACTAAGAGCCCTCTGTGGGAGTGAATGGGTTGACTGTGTGGCTGTGAACTAACTAAGAGCCCTCTGTGGGAGTGAATGGGTTGACTGTGAACTAACTAAGAGCCCTCTGTGGGACTGAATGGGTTGACTGTGTGGCTGTGAACTAACTAAGAGCCCTCTGTGGGAGTGAATGGGTTGACTGTGTGACTGTGAACTAACTAAGAGCCCTCTGTGGGAGTGAATGGGTTGACTGTGTGGCTGTGAACTAACTAAGAGCCCTCTGTGGGAGTGAATGTGTTGACTGTGTGCCTGTGAACTAACTTGTTTGTTTGGGCTGGTTTGTGTGTCTGCATGCTTCTGTGTTTTAGTGTTTTGTGTGCCAATGTCTGTGCTCCTCATCTGTTGAGTGTCTGGTGTGTGGGGGTTGATACTACATGAAGTGGATGCTGAGACGTCTTGGTTACCAAAAAGCTCTTTCTCCAGTAATGTGAGAAATGTTAACACGTATGTCATGGGGTAACTTTTTTCTTGCCCGCTACACAGTGTCGTAATGAAAAGTAGCTGCAGTGTAATTCATCTCAGAAAACACCACATACATATCCATTAAAATACATACACATACAGACGTTAGAAAGACATGGAGTATCTGCACAGTGCTGTGTAGGTGTTGTATCTGTGCTCCGTGAGCATGACTTCACTGTGTGAGTGGGGAGGGGGGGAGTGAAGGAGGGAGGGGGCCGCAGTGAGCAGAGAGTACCTAGTGATGTCATCGTCCCAGTGGAGCAGAAACACATAGCCATTGTTGCAGGTGATGGTGCAGCGCAGAAAGACTAAACATATATAGTGTGTGTGTCTGTGTGCGAGTATGCGCGTATGTGTGTGTGTGTATACATGTGAACGTTCATGTGCCTTTGTCCATCTGTGTGTGTGTGTGTGTGTGTGTGTGTGTGTGTGTGTGTGTGTGTGTGTGTGTGTGTGTGTGTGTGTGTGTGTGTGTGTGTGTGTGTGTGTGTGTGTGTGTGTGTGTGTGTGTGTGTGTGTGTGTGTGTGTGTGTGTGTGTGTGTGCATGAAGCAGGGAGAAGGAAGGAAGGAGGACGCGCCTAGCTAGCTACCTGGGCTTGACATGATGTCATCCTCCCAGTGGGTTTACACTGCCAAGCTTCTGTTGCAGGTGAAGAATATGGCTAGTGTGTGTGTGTGTGTGTGTGTGTGTGTGTGTGTGTGTGTGTGTGTGTGTGTGTGTGTGTGTGTGTGTGTGTGTGTGTGTGTGTGTGTGTGTGTGTGTGTGTGTGTGTGTGTGTGTGTGTGTGTGTGTCTGCCATGAATGTGTGTATACCTGGGTCTTGATGATGTCATCGTCTCTGTGGACCTGCAGGACGTAGCCAGAGTTGCAGGTGATGGTGCAGCGAGCTCCGTTGAAGAAGCCCAGACTGCTGCACTTGAGCTCTGCATTGCGGATCAGCGGCTCCTGGCAGTCGATGGCCTCACATGAGTAATGGACACAACTAGAGAAGGAGGGGTACACACAAACACATGGGTGAATTATTTAGTACCAGTATAATCATAAACATAGTAGCTAAATATATACTGCCCATACGGGGTATGATGTACAGTATATATGATACAACTAGAGCAGGGAAGAACATACAAAGAAGAAACAGGATCACAGTGTAGCTACATCCACAGCCAACTTAAATTCACAGTGGGTAGAACACCCATACAGTACAATATAAAGTACAAACACAACCACAACCACACTGTCTCAACACACACACAACCACACTGTCTCAACAAACACACAACCACACTGTCTTAACACACACACAACCACACTGTCTCAACACAACCACAACCACACTGTCTCAAAACAACCACACTGTCTCAACACAACCACAACCACTCTGTCTAAACACAACCACACTGTCTCAACACAACCACAACCACACTGTCTCAACACACACAACCACACTGTCTCAACACAACCACAACCACACTGTCTCAACACAACCACAACCACACTGTCTCAACACAACCACAACCACACTGTCTCAACACACACACAACCACACTGTCTCAACACACACACAACCACACTGTCTCAACACAACCACAACCACACTGTCTCAACACACACACAACCACACTGTCTCAACAAACACACAACCACACTGTCTCAACACAACCACAACCACACTGTCTAAAAACAACCACACTGTCTCAACACAACCACAACCACTCTGTCTAAACACAACCACACTGTCTCAACACAACCACAACCACACTGTCTTAACACAACCACACTGTCTCAACACAACCACAACCACACTGTCTCAACACAACCACAGCCACTCTCTCTAAACACAACCACACTGTCTCAACACAACCACAACCACACTGTCTCAACACAATCACACTATCTTAACACAACCACACTGTCTCAACACAACCACAGCCACTCTCTCTAAACACAACCACACTGTCTGAACTCACACACAACCACAATGTCTCAACACACACACAACCACACTGTCTCAACAAACACACAACCACAATGTCTCAACACAACCACACTGTCTCAACACAACCACAACCACTCTGTCTAAACACAACCACACTGTCTCAACTCACACACAACCACACTGTCTCAACAAAACCACAACCACACTGTCTCAACACACACACACACACACACACACACACACACACACACACACACACACACACACACACACACACACACACACACACACACACAACCACAACCGTCTCAACACACACACACACACACAACCACACTGTCTCAACACACACACAACCACACTGTCTCAACAAACACACAACCACACTGTCTCAACACAACCACAACCACTCTGTCTAAACACAACCACACTGTCTCAACTCACACACAACCACACTGTCTCAACAAAACCACAACCACACTGTCTCAACACACACACACACACACACACACACACATACAACCACAACCGTCTCAACACACACACACACACACACACACACACACACACACACACACACACACACACACACACACACACACACACACACACACACACACACACAACCACACTGTCTCAACACACACACACACACATACAACCACAACCGTCTCAACACACACACACACAACTACAGTCTCAACACAACCACAACCACACTGTCTCAACACAACCACTCTGTCTAAACACACACAGACAACTACACTGTCTCAACACAAACACAACCACACTGTCTCAACACAACCCCACTGTCTCAACACACAGCCACAACCACACTGTCTCAACACAACCCCACTGTCTCAACACACAGCCACACTGTCTCAACACAACCCCACTGTCTCAACACACAGCCACACTGTCTCAACACAAACCCACTGTCTCAACACACAGCCACCCTGTCTCAACACAACCCCACTGTCTCAACACACAGCCACACTGTCTCAACACAACTACACTGTCTCAACACAACCACAATCACACTGTCTCAACACACACACAACCACAACCACACTGTCTCAACACACACACACACAACCCCAGTGTCAACACACACACAACCACAGTCTCAACACACACACAAACACAGTCTCAACACACACACACACACTGTCTCAACAAATCCACAATCACACTGTCTCAACACAACCACACTGTCTCAACACACACACCCACACTGTCTCAACACACAGACAACCACACTGTCTCAACACACAGACAACCACACTGTCTCAACACACACACAACCACACTGTCTCAACACAACCACACTGTCTCAACACACACACCCACACTGTCTCAACACACAAACAACCACACTGTCTCAACACACACACAACCACACTGTCTCAACACAACCACAACCACACTGTCTCAACACACACACACACAACCACAACACACTGTCTCAACACAACCACACTGTCTCAGCACGCACACAACCACACTGTCTCAACAACCACAACCACAATGTCTCAACAACCACAATCACACTGTCTCAACACAACCACAATCACACTGTCTCAACAACCACAACCACAATGTCTCAACAACCACAATCACACTGTCTCAACACAACCACAATCACAATGTCTCAACAACCACAATCACACTGTCTCAACAACCACAATCACACTGTCTCAACAACCACAACCACAATGTCTCAACAACCACAATCACACTGTCTCAACAACCACAATCACACTGTCTCAACAACCACAACCACACTGTCTCAATAACCACACTGCCATAACACACTGCCACCTCAAGGGTGCCATTTGGGACGCAGAGGCGAGAGGACATTAGAAAAAAAGCACAGCTGAGGACGTATGATTAAACTCTACTGTTCTACATGACTGGAACCTCTCTCTCTCTTCTCTCTTTCTCTTCTCTCTCTCTTCTCTCTCTCTTCTCTCTCTATATCTTCTCTCTCTCTCTTCTCTATCTCTCTTCTCTCTCTCTCTTTTCTCTATCTTCTCTCTCTTTTCTCTCTCTCTCTATATCTTCTCTCAATTAAATTTTTTTTTTTTCAATTCAATTGACTTTATTGACATGGCAAGTTCATTATTACTTACATTGTCAAAGTATACATATCGAAAAATAAAAAAAATATATATTTATATATAAATAAATGGTGGGACCAACAGTAATAATAATAGTAGTAGTGGACATGGGATTACCATTAACAACAACTACAACAACAATATTAATCAGAACAACAATACATTAAATCAATGGTAGTAGACCAGTGTCAATATGACTTGAGAAGACATATGACCTGGTATGAAAGACAAAACAAAACTAAGCTAAATGGGAAATATTATCAACATTACTTTGCATTTTTCACTGGCTGTCCCTCAGGTTGTGGCAGGAGGACACATATTTGGCTGCCAAAACTGCACATTTTGGCTTTTCACCCAATAAATATTAGATTTTATCTTCATCTTTTATAGTTTCAAATTCTTTGTATTGAGTTATAATTTTGGGAAAGAAATATGCTCTTAGGTCTGAGTATTTGTCACAGTGTAGTAGGAAATGTACCTCTGTCTCTACCTCTCCCCTGGAGCAGAGTGAGCACAGCCTGTCCTCTCTGGGCAGCCAGGTTTGTCTGTGACGACCGGTCTCTATAGCCAGACTGTGCTCACTGAGTCTGTACCTAGTCAATGTTTTCCTCAGTTTTTGGTCAGATAGTCTGCCACCATGTACTGTCTGTTTAGAGCCAAATAGCATTGAAGTTTACTTTGATTTTTTGTGGTGTCTTTCCAATAGGTTATATATTTTTATTTTTGTTTTGTGATGATTTGGTTGGGCCAGATTTTCTGAGGGCTGTCCCGAGGCTCTATGGGGTTGGTTTGGGTTGGTGAACTGAGCCTCAGAACCAGCTGGCTGAGGGGACTCTTCTCTGGTTTCATCTCTTGACATTGTAGAGCTGTGTGATGGAATGTTTTGGGGTCACTTGTTTTTAGATGGTTGTAAAATTTGATGGCTCTTTTTTCTATTCGAATGAGGAGGGGGTATTGGCCCAATTCTGCCCTACATGCGTTATTTGGAGTTTTTCTTTGTACTTGCAATACAGTCTTGCAAAACTCTGCATGCAATATTTCAATTGGATGTTTGTCCCATTTGGTGAATTCATTATTAGACAGTGGACCCCATACTTCACTGCCATATAGAGCAATTGGTTCTATAACTGATTGAAAAATTTTGAGCCAGATTCTAATTGGAATTTCAATTTTGATGTTCCTTTTAATGGCATAGAATGCTCTTCTTGCTTTGTCTCTCAGCTCATTCACAGCCATGTGAAAGCTACCTGTGTTGCTGATATTTAGTCCTAGATATGTGTAGTTTTTGGTGTGTTCTAATAGAACTGTGTCCAAATAGAATTTATATTTGTCATCCTTATTTCCCGACCTTTTTTGGAATATCATTATATTTGTTTTTTTTAGGTTAACGGTCAGAGCCCAGGTCTGACAGAACCTGTGAAGACGATCTAGGTGCTGCTGTAACCCCTCTTTAGTGGGAGACAGCAGCACCAGGTCATCTGCGTACAGCAGACACTTGATTTCAGTGTTGTGTAGGGTGATACCAGATGCTGCCGATTCTTCTAATGTTTTTGCCAATTCATTAATGTAGATGTTAAATAATGTTGGACTTATTGGGCAGCCCTGTTTCACTCCCCGCCCCTGAGAGAAGAAGTCTGTTTGCTTGTTGCCAATTTTAACCGCACATTTGTTTTTAGTGTACATTGATTTAATAAAATCATATGTTTTCCCTCCAATACCACTTTCTATTAGTTTATAAAAAAGACCTTCGTGCCAAATTGAATCAAATGCTTTCTTGAAATCTACAAAACACGAGTAGATTTTGCCTTTGTTTTGGTTAACTTGTTTATCAATTAGAGTGTGGAGGGTGTAAATGTGGTCCGTTGTACGATAATTTTTTAGAAATCCAATCTGGCTTCTGCTCAGGACGTTGTGTTCGTCAAGGAAATGATGTAGTCTGCTATTTATAATACTGCAGAGAATTTTCCCCAAGTTGCTGTTAACGCAAATTCCTCTGTAATTATTTGGGTCAAATTTGTCTCCATTTTTATAGATTGGTGTGATCAATCCCTGGTTCCAAATATCGGGGAAAATACCTGCAGTGAGGATAATGTTGAAGAGTTTGAGTATAGCCAATTTGAATTTGTGGTCTGTATATTTGATCATTTCATTTAAAATACCATCAGCACCACAGGCCTTTTTGGGTTGGAGATTGCATAGTTTTTCCAATAATTCTTCTTCTGTAATTGGGGTATCTACAGGATTCTGATAGTCTTTGACTGCTAATTCAAGGATTTGTAATTTTTCTTGTATATCTTTTTGTTCTGGGCTCTTTGTTATATTGCTGTAGAGGTTTGCAAAGTGATTTCTCCACATATCCCCATTTTGGATAGCCAATTCTTCATGATGAGGTTTGTTTAATTTATTCCAATTCTCCCAGAAGTGGTTTGATTCTATGGATTCCTCAATTCCAACCAGCTGATTTCTAATGTGACGTTCCTTTTTTGTTCTTAGGGTGCGTTTGTATTGCTTCAGTGTTTCCCCATATTGAAGGCGTATATTTTTGTTGTCTGGTTCTCTGTGTTTTTGATTAGATATATTTCTCAATGACTTTCTTAGATTTTTGCAATCATTATCAAACCATTTTTCATTATCTGTTATTTTTGGTTTGCTCTTATGCTTCTTTAGATTAGCCAGGAGGCTAATTTGTCAAATATAAAGTTTATGTTCCTAACGGCCAAATTTACACCTTCATTGCTGAAGGAGAATGTTAAGGCTAAAAAGTTGTCCAGGAGAGATTGTATTTTTTGGCTACTAATTGCTTTTTGGTAGATGTCTGTACTGTTTGCACTCCATCTATAGGCTTGTTTAGTACCATGTAATTTATTGGGCCGTGATGCTTCATGGTTGGGTTCTGCTCTTCTCAGATACACTGTAATTTTACTGTGGTCTGAGAGAGGTGTTAGTGGGCTGACTGTGAAGGCTCTGAGAGACTCTGGGTTTAGGTCGGTGAGGAAGTAGTCTACAGTGCTGCTGCCAAGGGATGAGCTGTAGGTGTACCTACCAAAAGAGTCTCCTCTCAGCCTGCCATTGACTATGTACAGACCCAGTGTTCGACAGAGCCTCAGGAGCTGTACTCCGTTTTTGTTTTTCACTTTGTCATAGTTGTTTCTGTGGGGGTATGTGGGAAGGGAAAGGTTGTTGCTTCCTTCCTCTCTCTCTCTTCTCTCTCTCTCTTCTCTATCTCTCTTCTCTCTCTCTTTTCTCTCTATCTTCTCTCTCTTCTCTATCTCTCTCTATATCTTCTCTCTCTCTCTTCTCTATCTCTCTTCTCTATCACTCTTCTCTCTCTCTTTTCTCTCTCTATCTTCATCTCTCTTCTCTCTCTCTCTCTTCTCTCTCTCTCTCTTCTCTCTCTCTCTTCTCTCTCTCTCTCTCTTCTCTCTCTCTCTTCTCTCTCTCTCTTCTCTCTCTCTCTTCTCTCTCTCAAAATGTATTGGTCTCTCTATATTTCTCTGCATCATATATCCTCTTCTCTCTCTTACTATCTGTCGTCTTTTCGGTACCTCTATCGTTCTCTATCTCCCTCTCACAAACCTAATCCCTCTAGTGGGTGGCAGGTAGTTTACAGGTTAAAAGTGTTGGGCCAGTAAAGAAATATATGCCGAAGTGCCCTTGAGCAAGGTACTTAACCCTTATTGCTCCTGTAAGTCGCCCTGGATAAGAGCATCTGCTAAAATGTAAATGTAGTGCTTTTCTCCCTCTCTCTTCCCCTCTGTCTCTCTCCTTCCACCTCAACAACAAACTCTGAAAGCCTAACATGAACCTCTAAACGTGTAGAGAGAAGGCAGAGCAAACACAAACCGACACTCACAACAAAACCAAACTCCCTGCTTGAGCTACAGTGTTAACATTTTAGGATCCTTCGCTAAGTAGGTGGAAAGAAACAGGCTTTATAGACAGCTTAACACTGAGTTGTTTTCATGCCACTATACAGTACATGAACCATAAGGTATGTATTAAGTTATAGGTGTGGTTTCAGCTCCGTCTCCTGGATAATTTTTTAACACTTGAAAAATGATCAATAGTCTGAAGACTACTAGAAGGGGCTATGACGAGTGTCCCATCACTCAAAATCTGTACCTTCACTGGAGACGAGGACAAATGTAGAGAAAGACTCTAGAGCCTCCACACTTGCAGTCCAATAATCTGCCATTACCCCTCAAATCTTCACATTTGAAAGAAGGGATGATGAAGGGAAGGAAGAGAGAGAAGGAAAAAAAACAAGAGTGTGGAACATAAAGCCGGGACACGTTAATAGCTCGTGTTGTTAACAACTTAGGGAATAAGGGACTTTGTTGTGTAGAGGTAGAATTATTACGGGAAATCGGCTGTTTGGCTGGAGAGAGAGAGGAGGAAAGGGGGGAAGAGAGCAAAGAGAAGGGGATAAGTAGAGGGAGTAGGAGAAGAGGGGAGAATAGAACATGGATGAAAGAGGAGGAGGAAGAGGAGAGGGAAGAGGAAGCAGAGGAGAAGAGGGAGAAGGCAGGGAGCGAAGAGAGATGGAAGGAGAGGAATGAAGGGAAAAGGATGGAGAGGGAGGAGAAGAGAGGAGGATAGGGAATAGGATGAGGAGGAGGACAAATGAAGGTAAGGGAGTATGAGGAGTAAGAGGAGGAGAAATGAAGGTAAGGGAGTATGAGGAGTAAGAGGAGGAGAAATGAAGGTAAGGGAGTATGAGGAGTAAGAGGAGGAGAAATGAAGGTAAGGGAGTATGAGGAGTAAGAGGAGGAGAAATGAAGGTAAGGGAGTATGAGGAGTAAGAGGAGGAGAAATGAAGGTAAGGGAGTATGAGGAGTAAGAGGAGGAGAAATGAAGGTAAGGGAGTATGAGGAGTAAGAGGAGGAGAAATGAAGGTAAGGGAGTATGAGGAGTAAGAGGAGGAGAAATGAAGGTAAGGGAGTATGAGGAGTAAGAGGAGGAGAAATGCTCTAGCTTAAGACTCCCTGCACTAAATCCCTTCTAGAGGCTCAGGCGGGAGCTGTTGAAGCAGGGAGCCGCCAAATAGATCATATTTACACTTTGGATATGGCTGCCGCTGAGCACAACAAACCTCAAATATGTCAATAGAAGGATCCGTAATAGTAAGCAATTACTAATTAATAATGAATGCGTTGTTCCTCTGGGTCGGCATGGAAACTCCCACCGCCAGCCTTCCACCAAAGCTCTGCTACTGGAACAGTAAAATCCAGGATTGCATCCCAAAGACCACCCTATTCCCTATATAGTGCACTACTTTTTTACCTGGGCCCATAGCGCACTATGTAGGGAATAGTGTGCAATTTGGGATGCACACCGCTTTAGCGCAACCGCTCCAACAGAAGAGCATGAAAAGTGCACTAGTGCATTTTTAGAGTGGTTTGACCCTTCATTCATCCCAGGTTTAGTCTCATTGAGATCAAATATGTTTCGCAAGAGAGATATAGTTGACTGATTTTGTTTCTTGCATGTAATCTATTACAATGGTGTTAATAAACTGTTGATTCAAACGTGTATGACAATGAAGTGAGCTCCAGGTCTGGCATGCTAGTTGGTTTTGGAGCTTGCATAGCCTACAGAGCATCCAGAATGTTTGCTAAGTAAATCTACTACGTCAGAACTTAGTACTTAAATCTTCTATAGCAGAGTTGGACAACTTTGATGGGGTGGGGGCCACAAAAAATCTGAATTCATCATGAGGGCACGCAGTGTCAGTAATTTGACCATGATTACTACAAGTTTAGATAGCTGGCTAGGCTAACTTACCAATCTAAAAAATATAGCTGACCTGGCTAATTGAGTGACTGTCAATGACTGACATAAGAGAAAAACTGCTGATGCACAACCACATTTTTAAGATTGCACCTTGTGTTTGCATCTTGTGAATTGATCCACAGGCCTACAAAAGTGCCTGCCAGCTGCCCCTCTCTGCTCTATAGGAAAGCGAAGAATTGCCAAAGACAACTCTGAGGAGGGCAACATGTCTTTGTTTGTGGCATCAAACAACTTCCTATCGAGAGCAGATACTTAAATCCTCTTCATCCAATTAGCTTTTCCCGTTTGCTTCACTGGCAAACAACAAAAGCCACAAATGGCCCTATTTCTCATGACAGCCCCTGACAAATTCTGAGGCCTGTGTGTGTGTGCACCCATGTGTGTGTGTGTGTGTGTTCGCGCATGCAAATGTGCGTATGCACAGTTATGCACATGCTCATTTAAAAAAAAATCTCTACACGTTTACTTCTACATGCATAACAGTGACCTTTTGTGTGTCTCCCCTTGCGCCCCCCAGCTCCCTCCTCACCTTTGACCCATGGGGTTGTAGATCTCGTTGCTCTGGCACCCGCTAATGGTGATTGGGTCAAAGAACTGGAAGGAGCGCAGGCCCACGCCAGAGATGGCCACCAGGTGGGAGCGGAACTGGACCAGGATGGCCTTGGTGCGGTAGAAGGCCACGCTCAGGTCATGGCTCACTGGGATTACCAGGGGGTTGGTCCTGCAAGTCAGACGCCAATCACCTAGAAGGAGGGAACAGGGAGAAGGATGGGGGGAAGGAGAGAGACAGAGAAAGGAGGGACCAAGAGGGATGTGGGAAGTTAGAGAAATAGCTCATGTGGGATTCTTAAGAGATCTTTCCACGCTTCCACAGTTCCATAGGTTGTATCTACAGACCTAAGCTGTGGATGACCTCCTTGGTGTCCACCAGTTGAACGGTGATGTTGCACTGTGTCTGGTCGATGTAGCCTGTCCCGTCTGCAGCTAGGTGGATTATCACAGCAGCAGCCACCATGGGGTGGGAAAAGTAGGCCTGGGTGAGAAGGGAACACTCACATTTAGAGCCCTAAACTCTCAACACATTCATATAGGGTATATTACTAACTGGAGATATGTTTATGTAACTTCAGCTTTTGCGTAAATCTTCAAAATAAATATTTGAATCCACAGGGGTCAGTCTCAGCCTTTGCCCACCCATATCCCATGACTCCTGACCTCTAACCTATGGCCTGTGACCTACCTTGAGCCAGTACTGGGGGTACCAGGAGGACTGCTGGGCCTCTCTGCAGGGGAACCAGGCGTACTGGGAAACCCCGTCAGACAGGTCAAACACCTTGGACTGGCATGTCTGATAACACACACAGAGAGACAGAGACAGAGAGACAGAGAGACACAGAGACACAGAGAGACAGAGAGACAGAGACACAGAGACACAGAGAGACAGAGAGACAGAGAGACAGAGAGACAGAGAGACAGAGAGAGAAATTAAGATTCATAGTGACACCAAATCTTTTTGCAACATTTGTACATAGAATTTGCACACATTTCGTGGAAACAAAATGTTTCTGATAATGTCAGATAATCTTTGCTTCTTTTTCTGAAACAAGATAGTTCATTTTCAGATTATGAACCAAATCAATGTGAATTGGCATCATTCGAAAGTGTATTTTTCTGATTCTTGTGTTATTTTGTTGCCTTGAAGGTTGAGATGTGTTCAAAGCCCTGCCAACAGGGCCATTCCTGGAGTTACGTAATAGTGTGAGGAAGTTGTAGGGAAAACAAGGCTGAGTTGATACGGCACACATGGAAGGGCAGTGTAACACGCTAAGTAAGTTAACGGCGTGAAAAAACAGGCAGTCTGGGGAGAGGGGCGCTTCAGTTCCTCTCTCTTTCTTTCTCTCTAAATATCTCACTCTCCATTACTCCTTTTCATCTTTCACTCCACCACTCGTTTGTTCTCTCTCCCCAATCCCCTCTCTCTATCTCTCCACTCTCTCTATCCATCCCACCTCTAACGCTTCTATCTTTAATGTTTTTCAGACTCAGAACCAGAGAGCCAGATGTCAACTCCTGAACACTTCCATGCCTCTATCTGACAGCACTACTTCATCCTCTGTATGAGGGCTGCTTAGTTAGGGACAGGCATAGATGGAAGGCTGTTTGTGTTGTTTTCTGTCTCTCTTCACAGGAGAGAGGTTATCTGTGACCAGTAGAAGCTGGTGAACCATGTTAGAGATAGCAATGGGAAAGGGGTATTTAATTATTATTATTTTTAACCTTTATTTAACTAGGCAAGTCAGTTAAGAACAAATTCTTATTTACAATGACGCCTACCCCAGCCAAACCTGGACGACGCTGGGCCAATTGTGCACCGCACTACGGGACTCCCTATCACGTCTGGATGTGATACAGCCTGGAATCGAACCAGGGACTGTAGTGGCAACCTCTTGCACTGAGATGCAGTACCTTAGACCACTGTGCCACCCATGAGCCAAGGTAGGCATACCTGCATTAGTTAGTTGTACAACTGAATGCATTCCACTGAAATGTGTCTTCCACATTTAACCCAACCCCTCTGAAGCAGAGAGGTGCGGGGGACTGCCTTAATCGACATCCACGTCATCCGCACCCAGGGAACAGTGGGTTTACTGGGGCAGAATGACATATTTTTACTTTGTCATCTCAGGATTCGATCCAGCAACCTTTTGGTTACTGGCCCAACGCTCCTACCCGCCAGGCTACCTGCCTACCTGGGGGGAGAGTGTACAGACACAGGCACAAGGACAGACAGTTTCGCCCGTTGCCTGATGCCAGTGAAATCAGACACCTGTAACCAGAGACGTCCACCCAGAGCTAGACGAACCAGACGCAGTGGTGGAAACTACCCAGAAGCTCTTGAAGTAATCTATCTGTCTCCTGGATCTGCCGAGGTGACAGGTATGGATAGGCAGAGGAGGGAGCTGAGGTGACGAAGACCCAGCTACCTGTGGTATCTGTTGTTGTTTGGTGATATTCTTCATGGTGCTTCCCTCTCAATGCACTGGGGTACTGCTGATGTCTTGTGTTGAGAGTTGCTATGGCTCCTCACCCTACTGCAGACTGAAGCGGCGAGTGAATATTGCACAGGTGACAGCCAACCAATGACTTATTTATGTAAACACAGGTAGCACTGAGTCGTCGTCCCCCACCCCCCTCTGTGTTTTTATAACACCCCGCAGTTTTCGACAGACAGAGCTAGCACACTGTAATTGCACGTCAAGCTTGCCCTCTAGCAAACACCTATAAAGAGCAATGCCGGTAGGAGAGTTCATCAGCCTCCAAAGTTCTGTTACTCCCCAGCCTCCTCCTGTACAATGGCAAGAGTCAGACTAGTCCAAGTAAGATTGGTCATTCATTTG
>NC_092103.1:2959771-3072271 GCF_045679555.1 Salvelinus alpinus
AAGTAGTAGACTATAATATAGTAGACTATAATTCTTGTCTGTCAAACAGGTAGGCATACCTCTTATTTCTTGAATAGGAAGAAATAGGCTCCAACACAAAGCCCTCTTGTTATTAGTAGCCTAATGTCAAATGAAAATAAAGGCTGTTTAAATGTATGAGGCCTTCTCAAATTAGCTTTCTTATAGCACCCATGCGCTGTCCATCTCCGCGGTTGCTGCTTCATAGTGATTTAAGTTATGTAAATTACTCGAAAATTGCTTATTTTGAGGTAAATAACTGATAAATAGCTTCATTATGGGCAACAAAACACATTGTTTTTATTAAAATAAATTACTGCAGTCCTCTTTATCATCTTCGCACTCTCTCTCTCAAACTGAACAGGACATTAGTAGGCGCTCAGAGACATTAACTGTTTTTGACATATACATATTTTTTTCTGAAGAAGCCTTTGACTCGTCTCCTGAAGTGCCACCGTAAACAGCACAGCCGTTGGTTAGGCAGCACAAAAGGGTTTACATCAGCAAGAGCAGGGCAGGCTGGGGCTCTTGATTGGGAACACCTATCCAATGCAGTGTGTAATGCAGTTTAGCCTAGTTTTATATACACCATCCCAGCAGTGCAAAAACTCAGGAACGAGGTACATTTTCTAAGAAATATAACTTTGCCCTGTGCTTCTCCCAGCATGATCCTCGTATAGCATAGGCCTATAGCCTATAGTATCGGCTATGGGTAATTTGATTAAGACCACACTAGGTGCACTTGATATTTTTATTTGAACCTTTATTTAATTAGGCATGTCACTAAGAACAAATTCTTATTTACAATGACGGCCTACCCCGGCCAAACCCAGACGACGCTGGGCCAATTATTGAGTGCCCAACAGAGAATCAGGGATGAGGGGCATCATCGGGCACACATCAAGATGCCACATTTTCAAGATACCAAGCAACTAATTCTCAAACCCTGAGCAATTTGAAATTTAATCGACTACAAATAACATGACCCTCCTCTGGACTAAATACAAAAATACTAATCCCTCCCCCTGATGAAATTGAAAAAAGCATGAACCTCCCACATTTTTTCCAGGTTACAATTGTGTAAATTTCGACTACTCCCTAAGTGATATACATGTCACCTGTAGGCTACACCACTGCTGTCCTCCTTACCTCCAAGAGTTTATTCAAGTTGGATAATCTTTGGATGCCGACAGCAGTCGCACCATTGAAAGACATAGCTTGGACTGTAGCCTACAAAAGCCTACTCCTGCTCTTGTCCTGCGATCCATCAAACGCAGGTGTGTCATTATAGTGGTCTCTGACCTGTGGTCAGACTCGCTCAGGCAGGACACTTTTGAGGCACCTTTTTTCAATGCTGATTTGAATGTCATTGAGAAAACAGAAAGGTGTCAAATAATTTTTTATGCAAACATCTTTTCTGAATTTAAAAGTAATCCAAGAAGTAATCATCTAGTTTTTCAAAATTATCTGTAATCTGATTACAATATTTTTGTTGGTAACGGATTTGTAATGTAACGGATCAAAGTTACAAAATTTTGTAATTCGTTACATATAACGGATTACATGTAATCTGTTACTCGCTAACCCTGTTAGGTACAGTGGCTTCAGAAATATTCATTCCCATTGACTTTTTCCACATTTTGTTGTGTTACAAAGTGGGATTAACATGGATTTCATTGTCATTTTTTGGTCAACGATTTACACAAAATGCTCTGTTATGTCAAAGTGGAAGAAAAATTCTAACATTTGTAAAACATGTATATAAAAAAACACAAATCTTGATTAGATAAGTATTCAACCTCCTGAGTCAATACATGTTAGAATCACTTTTGGCACCGATTACAGCTGTGAGTCTTTCTGGGTAGATCTCTAAGAGCTTTCTACACCTGGATTGTGCAACATTTGCCTGTTATTCTTTTCAAAATTCTTCAAGCTCTGTCAAATTGGTTGTTGATCATTGCTAGACAACCATTTTCAGGTCTTGCCATATACTGTCAAGCAGATTTAGGTCAAAACTGTAACTCTGCCACTAAGAAACATTAACTTGGTAAGCAGCTCCAGTGTAGATTTGGCCTTGTGTTTTAGGTTATTGTCCTGTTGAAAGGTGAATTAATCTCCCAGTGTCTGGTGGAAAAGCAGACTGAACCAGGTTTTCCTCTAGGATTTTGCCTGTGCATAGCTCCGTTCAGTTTATTTTTTATCCTGAAAAACTCCCCAGTCCTTAACAATTACAGGCATACCCATAACATGATGCAGCCACCACTATGCCACCACTATGCTGGAAACTATTACTCAGTAATGTGTTGCCCTGGATTTGCCCCAAACATAACACTTTGTATTCAGGGAAAAAAGTATATTGCTTTGCCACATTCTTTGCAGTATTACTTTAGCTATCTGCCTCAGTCTGCATAGCCAGCATTAAGCTAATTGTCTGTGATAATATTTTTATTAACTTATCCACAAACATAACACAGGACTACTACAAATAATCTGGATGGCCTTTGAAGTCTTATTTCCACCAAATTTGGCCAGGGTCTATTGTAAGTGGCAGTGTGAGCTTGTTATATCATTGTTTTGATGGGAATTTTGTCTGTTTTACAGATACATTATTATCATCTAAGTCACCAGGTCTTGTTGTTGTTCTCCCATGCCCATCAATGATTAGCTATCACATGAATATGCACTTAGTTCAACATGTTCAACAGGTCTCCGATATGAATTTAGCAGCACATTGGTGGATGACCCGAGTGTTTGCTGAGATATTTGTATCTGCCATTGGTAGTGTACACACAACATCTACAAAGCTTTTTTAGATGCTTCAGAGAATTATGTTCACATTTTTTTCGATACTGCCACATTAGACATAACATTTGTTACTTTCTGTTATTAAAGGTTTGTTTTTAAAGGTTTGTAACTTCAAAATTACAATTGATATACCAAATTAGCAACATACTGTATTACGTTAGATGACACAAGGATAGTTCTGAGTATTGTGGAATTCCGTCTAATGTTACTGGATAATTCTGTCAGGGTGGTTTGGGGTGATGTGTCCTTGACTGCTGAAATTCCAAGTCCCACATGTTCTCTCTTGCTGTAACCGTTCCACAGCTTCTCCCGGCTAAACATCCAGAGAAAAAAAAACGGTTCAATGTGTTGGAGGCACTGTCACGCTCGCTATCCTCAAACTCCCTGTCATAAATCGACCAAGGCGCAGCGTGCCTGTAGTTCCATATCTTTTAATTAAAGTGAAACCGAAACAATCAAAAAACAAACAGGTAAACAGCAAAGACCGTGACGCAACCGAGGTGCACACAAACACACACGGAAAATAATTACCCACAAAACACAGGTGGGAAAGGCTACCTAAGTATGGTTCTCAATCAGAGACAACGATAGACAGCTGCCTCTGATTGAGAACCACACCCGGCCAAACACACAGAAATAGAAAACATAGAACACAAAACATAGAATGCCCACCCCAACTCACGCCCTGACCAAACCAAAATAGAGACATAAAAAGGATCTCTAAGGTCAGGGCGTGACAGGCACCATGAAAATAAAATGTATTACTTTACTGTTGTGCATTTCTGCCAACCACACCACTGTCACCATGGTTACAAAATAGAGCTGGGAAAACATACATTTTCGTAAAAGGCCAGGGAGTGAATAAACACAGAAATATGCTTTTTTACAACAAAGCCATATTTTTTACATTTCTGACCTTTGAGCAAAGTAATAGCTCAGGTCAAACAAATATAACATATAACACACCCTCACAATTCAGACCCACCACACACATACAGTACATTATCACAGTACATCATTGCCATACATGTCTAATGCTGTTATGGTTACATACCGTATACAACACAACAATAATTTCTTGGCTCTGAAGGCATTTTGGAGTAACCTATATTGGCTGTCTGTGTTTTGCAGGTGGGTCTTACTTCAGTGTGATTGTGTTGTGTTCTGGCTGTGTTGATTGCCATAGACAGGTTGAGCATGGACCTCTCTCAGACAGCCAAGGACAGGAATGATAACAGTGCGTAACAATGGAAACTGTGGAAATACAAAAGGTAACGTTTTTAGCAACCACTGGCTGGCAGGCTGGAAGATGACTCATTCACTGAGTGGCACTGTGATGTTTCACCTAACCAATACTGTGATGACTCACTTAACCAACACTGTGGTTGTTCATCTACCCAACACTGTGATGAATCAGCTACCTAACACTGTGATGGCTCACCTACCCAACACTATGATGACTCACCTACCCAACACTGTGATGGCTCACCTACCCAACACTATGATGACTCACCTACCCAACACTGTGATGGCCTACCTACCCAACACTGTGGTTGTTCATCTACCCAACACTGTGATGAATCAGCTACCTAACACTGTGATGGCTCACCTACCCAACACTATGATGACTCACCTACCCAACACTGTGATGGTGTACCTACCCAACACTGTGATGACTCACCTACCCAACACTGTGATGACTCACCTACTCAACACTGTGATGGTTCACCTACCCAACACGGTGATGGTTCACTTACCCAACACTGTGATGACTCACCTACCCAACACTGTGATGACTCACCTACCCAACACTGTGGTGACTCACCTACCCAACACTGTGACGACTCACCTACCCAACACTGTGATGACTGACCTACCCAACCAACACTGTCGTGCCCGTGGAGAACTTCATAGAATATGAATATTATGTAGTAGGCTACTTTTTGTACGGAATGTGTCACAAAATGTTGCATAGCATGTTTATTGACAGCCTCACATGAGCTCACTGTTGGAAATTATGTGGAGTCCTCCCCTTGCAGAACATCATAGAAAATGTATCCTATTATGCAGGCTACTTCTGTATAGAATGTGTCAAAAAAGTTTGTAGAAACTGTGTCACATGTTAATTCCTTTGTTAGACCGCATCAAACAAACAATCACGCACATTCTGATTCATTTGTGTTGTATTTTTTTTGTGGTTAAATGACCATTGACATAGAACACCAGGATTGAAGAACTGAGCTACAAATGACCCACGGAACACCATGATACACATCATTATTTTGGCCCGAAAAGGAGGGAGCGTTGAATGCTCTGGATTTTAAAACCGCTAATATAATCTTTAAGATCAAATGGATACCAAAGTGAGAAATAAGGATTTAATTTGGAATATACTCCTTAATTTAATATTCCAAGAGGTTGGCTGTCTAGAGTTCTTACTCAAGTGCAACTTTGATGTGGGTAAAATCCCTATTAAACTTGCCAACTTTCATAAACAAGTACTTCTGACTTGGAATATCATGTACAAACATAACTTTTCCCGACATAGATATACAATCTGGAATATTAAAGACATAAGATACAAAAATAAGTCTTTGTTTTTCCAGAACTGGTTTGACAACAGCATTATCTGGGATAAACAATTATTGAATAACGATGGACAACTATATAATTATCCTGAATGCATGAAGACACACCATGTTCCAATCACTCCTCAGGAGTTTCAAATAATTGTTAGTGCTTTCCCTAGAAGTGCTGTTCTTCTTTTAGGATAATATAGTGGTACTCCAACAGCAACTGTTGAGTAATTTGTAGGCTCAATTTAGCTTGAAGAATTTAACATTTTACACTCTGAACGTAATAACATGTATATAATAAAGCTCTGTCAAGGTGCTACTATTCCCTCTGCTAGAATGTACTGGAATGCAGCCCGAGACAAGTGGACTGGAACAACGTTTTGTTGTTGTCTAGCAAATATTGTATATCTAACAAGGTGAAAGAAGTATCACATAAACTCATTCACAGAGTGTTCCCTGTAAAGACCTTTATTGTACACAGATTCAAAATTGCTATAGATGACAAATGTGTGTTTTGTGCTTGTGATCCAGAAACTATTGACTGTTTATTTTGGGACTAATCTCATGTCAGAAGATTTGGGATTAAGTTATAATACTTTATTTGAAGGGAATCTACTGTTTATGTTGATTTGGAAGACTGATATTATGTTTTATTTTAACCCAACTGTTATGGACCCCGACTTAAATTTGAATATTTAATTGGATCATTTTTCTTGGAAGATTCTTTATTCAAAAGATGAAGTGGGCAGAAAACAAAACCCTCTTTAAATGGTTTAAGACAGAACTGAAACATCATTTGAAATGATCAGTAAATGTGAATGTTCTTTCGAAATTCAAAAACAGCTGAGAGAAACACTGAACAATGTCAACAAAGGTTGTGTTACAGTGGGAGAAGTTGTACTACAGACGATTAGAACCCCTCTCAGCTCTTAATGGGGCTGTAGGCTGCCTGTCTGCATGAACTTTTGATGGTCAAAATACAAAGCTAAAAACAAATATTTCAGCCATGAGGTCTGCAGTGTTTTGGCAGTAAAAGTGCTGTGTAGCATCAACATCCACTCAGCAGCCAGTAAATCCCCCAGCAGTCCCGGGCCACATCTGATGATGTCACCACCAAAAGCTACTTCACGAGCGTCGCTTGTTCCCATGCTAAAAACTTCTGAAAGCAGTGTGGTGCAGATAGGGCTGTGACGATTATGGAATTTGGGGTAATGATTGATTGTCAAGAAAATTACCAAGTTTTTTTTTTTTACATTGTTTTGAGCATGTTATTTATCTTTGAAAATGACCTACGACATACCTAATGAAGACAACACAGCTTTGGTGTTCTGACCGCTTTGAACTTTTTGAAAAGAAGATTCTCCCAACCGTGCCGCTCTGCTCGTAAAAAGATGACTAACTTTACCCACTTCATGTAAAAATGAAAAGCTGCTATTGGGTGAACTATTAACTACTAAAATTGAATCCCCCTTCTCCTAAAATGAATATGTATTAAGACTATAAGGATGATTCTTTTATTTAGTTCACGGTTATTGTCCATACATGGTTACACGATTATACAATAATTGTGCCAGCCCTAGGTGCAGACTGCTGGAAATTACACACCAGGAATCGGCGGAGACAGAGGATGACACTGACACACACACACACACACACACACACACACACACACACACACACACACACACACACACACACACACACACACACACACACACACACACACACACACACACACACACACACACACACACACACACACACACACACACACACACACACACACACACACACAAAGCCATCACAAACCACAATTGGGAGCTTACCATTTCTGAGAGAGTGATGGGAGGTCATAGTAGAGCTACTCTACAATTATCCTCATCCTGACCAAGATTCTAAGCTGACATTTGGAATTGTTTTAAGATTTTCATATTTTGAATTTCATTTTAGGACCCCTTTAGGTATCAAAAAATTATATGAAAAATGATTTGATCAAATATTGAATTTGGCCTTTTCTTCTATAGCCCAGAGAAACGTATTGAATAACACATTCATAAATGGCAAAAAAGACAGTCAAAAAATCAATAATAAGAAGCAAGGTTTTGAAGTGTTTGTACTATGTAGGAGATATAAAAAAGCTCAGAACATATATATATATATTTTTTAGATATATATTTTTTTTTACACATATTAAAGCCTTTTTTGTGTATATACAGTGGGGAGAACAAGTATTTGATACACTGCCGATTTTGCAGGTTTTCCTACTTACAAAGCGTGTAGACGTCTGTCATTTTTATCATAGGTACATTTCAACTGTGAGAGACGGAATCTAAAACAAAAATCCAGATGTCACGTTCCTGACCTGTTTTCTGTTGTTTTGTATGTGTGTGATGGTCAGGGCGTGAGTTTTGGGTGGGCATTCTATGTTGTGTGTTTCTATGTTGGTTTAGGGTTGCCTGGTATGGCTCTTAATTAGAGGCAGGTGTTTTGCGTTCCTCTAATTAAGAGTCATATTTAGGTAGGTTGTTTCACTGTGTTCGTTGTGGGTGGTTGTTACCTGTCTCTGTGTTTGTGTTCTGCACCAGATAGGTCTGTATCGGTTTTGCACGTTTGTTATTTTGTAAGTTGTTTGTAGTGTTCACTTGTTCTTATAATTAAACATGTTGAGCACTGGCTACGCTGCATTTTGGTCCTCTCCTTCACCCCGGGAAGAAAACCTTTACAGAACCACCCACCAAACCCGGACCAAGCAGCATGACAACGGGCAGCAGCAACAGCAGCAGCAGTACAAGGAGGAATGGACATGGGAGGAGATTCTGGACGGAGAAGGACCCTGGGCAGAGCCAGAGGAGTGTCGCCGTCCCAAAGCGGAGCTGGAGGCATCAAAAGCGGAGAGGCGTCATTATGAGGCGCTTGCAAGGCAGAGTGGCTGGAAACCCGAGAGGCTCACCCAAAAATTTCTTGGGGGGGGGGAGGCTAAAGGGGAGTGTGGCGAAGCCGGGTTGGATACCTGAGCCAACTCCCCGGGCTTACCGTGGAGTGAGAGGGCGTCGTACTGGTCAGACACCGTGTTATGCGGTAAAGCGCACGGTGTCCCCAGTACGCGTGCTTAGCCCAGTGCGGGCTATTCCACCTTGCCGCACTGGGAGGGCTAGGTTGGGCATCGAGCCGAGTGCCATGAAGCCGGCCCAACGTATCTGGTCTTCAGTACGTCTCCTCGGGCCGGCGTACATGGCACCAGCCTTACAGGTTATGTTATAATTGCAAAAGTGTTTTCTAATGATCAATTGGCCTTTTAAAATGATAAACTTCGATTAGCTCACACAACTTGTCATTGGAACACAGGAGTGATGGTTGCTGATAATGGGCCTCTACGCCTATGGAGACATTCCATAAAAAATCTGTCGTTTCCAGCTACAACAGTCATTTACAACATTAACAATGTCTACACTGTATTTCTGATCAATTTTATGTTATTTTAATTGACAAAAAATGAGCTTTTCTTTCAAAAACAAGGACATTTCTAAGTGACCCCAAACTTTTGAATGGTAGTGTATATACAGTGGGGAGAACAAGTATTTGATACACTGCCAATTTTGCAGGTTTTCCTACTTACAAAGCATGTAGAGGTCTGTCATTTTTATCATAGGTACACTTCAACTGTGAGAGACGGAATCTAAAACAAAAATCCAGAAAATCACATTGTATGATTTTTAAGTAATTAATTTGCATTTTATTGCATGACATAAGTATTTGATCACCTACCAACCAGTAAGAATTCCGGCTCTCACAGACCTGTTAGTTTTTCTTTAAGAAGCCCTCCTGTTCTCCACTCATTACCTGTATTAACTGCACCTGTTTGAACTCGTTACCTGTATAAAAGACACCTGTCCACACACTCAATCAAACAGACTCCAACCTCTCCACAATGGCCAAGACCAGAGAGCTGTGTAAGGACATCAGGGATAAAATTGTAGACCTCCACAAGGCTGGGATGGGCTACAGGACAATAGGCAAGCAGCTTGGTGAGAAGGCAACAACTGTTGGCGCAATTATTAGAAAATGGAAGACGTTCAAGATGACGGTCAATCACCCTCGGTCTGGGGCTCCATGCAAGATCTCACCTCGTGGGGCATCAATGATCATGAGGAAGGTAAGGGATCAGCCCAGAACTACACGGCAGGACCTGGTCAATGACCTGAAGAGAGCTGGGACCACAGTCTCAAAGAAAACCATTAATAACACACTACGCCGTCATGGATTAAAATCCTGCAGCGCACGCAAGGTCCCCCTGCTCAAGCCAGCGCATGTCCATGCCCGTCTGAGGTTTGCCAATGACCATCTGGATGATCCAGAGGAGGAATGGGAGAAGGTCATGTGGTCTGATGAGACAAAAATAGAGCTTTTTGGTCTAAACTCCACTCGCCGTGTTTGGAGGAGGAAGAAGGATGAGTACAACCCCAAGAACACCATCCCAACCGTGAAGCATGGAGGTGGAAACATCATTCTTTGGGGATGCTTTCTGCAAAGGGGACAGGACGACTGCACCGTATTGAGGGGAGGATGGATGGGGCCATGTATCGCGAGAACTTGGCCAACAACCTCCTTCCCTCAGTAAGAGCATTGAAGATGGGTCGTGGCTGGGTCTCCCAGCATGACAACGTCCCGAAACACACAGCCAGGGCAACTAAGGAGTGGCTCCGTAAGAAGCATCTCAAGGTCCTGGAGTGGCCTAGCCAGTCTCCTGACCTGAACCCAATAGAAAATCTTTGGAGGGAGCTGAAAGTCCGTATTGCCCAGCGACAGCCCCAAAACCTGAAGGATCTGGAGAAAGTCTATATGGAGGAGTGGGCCAAAATCCCTGCTGCAGTGTGTCCAAACCTGGTCAAGAACTACAGGAAACGTATGATCTCTGTAATTGCAAACAAAGGTTTCTGTACCAAATATTAAGTTCTGCTTTTCTGATGTATCAAATACTTATGTCATGCAATAAAATGCAAATTAATTACTTAAAAATCATACAATGTGATTTTCTGGTGTAAAGGTTTTCTTCCTGGGGTGAAGGAGAGGACCAAAATGCAGCGTAGCCAGTGCTCAACATGTTTAATTATAAGAACAAGTGAACACTACAAACAACTTACAAAATAACAAACGTGCAAAACCGATACAGACCTATCTGGTGCAGAACACAAACACAGAGACAGGTAACAACCACCCACAACGAACACAGTGAAACAACCTACCTAAATATGACTCTTAATTAGAGGAACGCAAAACACCTGCCTCTAATTAAGAGCCATACCAGGCAACCCTAAACCAACATAGAAACACACAACATAGAATGCCCACCCAAAACTCACGCCCTGACCATCACACACATACAAAACAACAGAAAACAGGTCAGGAACGTGACAGAACCCCCCCCCTCAAGGTGCGAACGCCGGGCGCACCAGCACAAAGTCCAGGGGAGGGTCTGGGTGGGCATCTGACCACGGTGGTGGCTCAGGCTCCGGACGCTGTCCCCACACCACCATAGTCACTCCCCGCTTCTGTATCCCCCTCCCAATGACCACCCTCCAACTAAAACCACCTAAATGAAGGGGCAGCACCGGGATAAGGGGCAGCACCGGGATAAGGGGCAGCACCGGGATAAGGGGCGGCAGGTCCTGGCTGAGGAACTCTGGCAGGTCCTGGCTGAGGGACTCTGGCAGGTCCTGGCTGAGGGACTCTGGCAGGTCCTGGCTGAGGGACTCTGGCAGGTCCGGGCTGAGGGACTCTGGCAGGTCCGGGCTGAGGGACTCTGGCAGGTCCGGGCTGAGGGACTCTGGCAGGTCCGGGCTGAGGGACTCTGGCAGGTCCGGGCTGAGGGACTCTGGCAGGTCCGGGCTGACGGAAGGCTCTGGCTGATCCGGTCTGGCGGAAGGCTCTGGCTGATCCGGTCTGGCGGAAGGCTCTGGCTGATCCGGTCTGGCGGAAGGCTCTGGCTGATCCGGTCTGGCGGAAGGCTCTGGCTGATCCGGTGTGGCGGAAGGCTCTGGCTGATCCGGTCTGGCGGAAGGCTCTGGCTGATCCGGTCTGGCGGAGGGCTCTGGCTGATCCGGTCTGGCGGAAGGCTCTGGCTGATCCGGTCTGGCGGAAGGCTCTGGCTGATCCGGTCTGGCGGAAGGCTCTGGCTGATCCGGTCTGGCGGAAGGCTCTGGCTGATCCGGTCTGGCGGAAGGCTCTGGCTGATCCGGTCTGGCGGAAGGCTCTAGCGGCTCCTGTCTGGCGGACGGCTCTAGCGGCTCCTGTCTGGCGGACGGCTCTGTAGGCTCATGGCAGACGGGCGGCTTTGCAGGCTCATGGCAGACGGGCGGCTTTGCAGGCTCATGGCAGACGGACAGTTCAGACGGCGTAGGGCAGACGGGCAGTTCAGACGCCGCTGGGCAGACGGGCAGTTCAGGCGCCGCTGGGCAGACGGGCAGTTCAGGCGCCGCTGGGCAGACGGGCAGTTCAGGCGCCGCTGGGCAGACGGGCAGTTCAGGCGCCGCTGGGCAGACGGCAGACTCTGGCCGGCTGAGACGCACTGTAGGCCTGGTGCGTGGTACCGGAACTGGAGGTACCGGGCTAAGGACACGCACCTTCAGGCTAGTGCGGGGAACAACAACAGGGCACACTGGACTCTCGTGGCGCACTCTAGGCCTGGTGAGTGGTACCGGAACTGGAGGTACCGGGCTGAGGGCACGCACCTCAGGGCGAGTGCGGGGAGAAGGAACAGTGCGTACAGGGCTCTGGAGACGCACAGGAGGCTTGGTGCGTGGTGCCGGAACTGGAGGCACTGGGCTGGAGACACGCACCATAAGGAGAGTGCGTGGAGGAGGAACAGGGCTCTGGAGATGCACTGGAAGCCTGGTGCGTGGTGTAGGCACTGGTGGTACTGAGCTGGGGTGGGAAGGTGGCGCCGGATATACCGGACCGTGAAGGAGGACACGTGCTCTTGAGCACCGAGCCTCCCCAACCTTACCAGGTTGAATGGTCCCCGTAGCCCTGCCAGTGCGGCGAGGTGGAATAGCCCGCACTGGGCTATGCAGGCGAAACGGGGACACCACCTGTAAGGCTGGTGCCATGTACGCCGGCCCGAGGAGACGTACTGAAGACCAGATACGTTGGGCCGGCTTCATGGCACTCGGCTCGATGCCCAACCTAGCCCTCCCAGTGCGGCAAGGTGGAATAGCCCGCACTGGGCTAAGCACGCGTACTGGGGACACCGTGCGCTTTACCGCATAACACGGTGTCTGACCAGTACGACGCCCTCTCACTCCACGGTAAGCCCGGGGACCTAAATGACTCTCAGACCATGAGAAATAAGATTCTCTGGTCTGATGACACCAAGATTGAACTCTTTGGCCTGAATGTCAAGCGTCATGTCTGGAGTAAACCTGGCACCATCCCTACAGTAAAGCATGGTGGTGGCATCATCATACTGTGGGGATGTTTTTCAGTGGCAGGGACTGCGAGACTAGTCAGGGTCGACGGAAAGACAAACGGAGCAAAGTACGAAGAGATCCGTAACAAAATTTAGAACAAGTCGAGGGGTCTGAATACTTCCTGAATGCGCTGTATCATTAGTCTACCACAGACAGAGACAGAAAGATACATGTCACAATTTGTATTACATAATTACAGTCTCTGCTCCGAAGACCTTTCGCCTCCTAGCAACGCTGTGAGAGACAGTTAGCCATTTGGTTTGGGCCTCTGGGGGAAGATGAGCCAATGACAGTACAGCCTCCCTGCCAGGTTGGACTCCGCTTTGAGCCCTTAGCACCGTCCAAAACCATCATTCACCACATTCTTAGTGATGGAAGATAAACTTTATACAATTCAGTAAAGATTGATTCTCGCTGGCGCGCAGCTTCCAAATATTTATCTTTCTAAAAGGAGGTTTTTCTATCAGCGGGGTGGCAGGGGTGGAGAGGGGGTGGTGGGCCAGATGTATTTCTGAGAAGTGGGAGTGCAATCCTGTATTCTCGGCAAAGCTCTGTCGGTGCAGATGTGCAACGCTTTGGATATCATTTTTTATTCCTGGTTATGTTTGAAAACTCCTGTCCTTTTTCTTCACAAACTGAAAGGATCATAAACACATTCTATTTTAGAGTCTGTTATTTTTGCTCTGTTCTGTACATATCAATTGGATAGGGTTAAATTAGATGACTAGCAGCCCTTCATATTATCTAACAGAAAAACGAGTGAAGAGCATATTAAGTGGAACATGCAGTAGCGGTGCGTGGGTAAGCCAAGTAGAAAAACATGTTGACTCACCCTACTTGTAAAGAAATGGCAATGCCATCCTGCTCTCTTTCATGTTGACGAAATGGTCTATCATTCTGTCATACAGTACACAATTGTATTTTTTGTTGTCCTAGGCTACCTGACTAAAATGCTTGGTCACTAGCCTAACTTAGTTATCGTTAGCCTTCTACATCTACAGTACATACATATTGAACTTCCATCCTCTCAGGCCAGGGGCATAACAATGTATGAATTAATGGTTGGATCAGAATCTCCGTTATAATCATTGGCCAGTCTCGGATAATTAAGTAAAACCACAAGTCCAAATCCCTGTCTCCATCCATAGCTAATTGAGGAAAGGGCAAATTTGACCTAGCTGGCTAGCTAGCCACTGGAGGACAACAACACAGCGAGATGCAACAATTCAAGTTTTTCTGTCAATGTCATACGCTGTCAATGGGATTTGATAGGATTGATGCCTAATCCAAACTGGTTCCTTGACATTTTTTTTTGGTGCACCAGGACCATTCACAGTTGAGCTTGCTCAGTCTAGCTCAATGCTGATTGGCAAATGTTTTAGACTTTTTTGTCAAGGGAGGCCAGATGCTCCCTTCCCTTCAATGCTACTTACGGCAACTATGTCATACTCGTTTGGACCAGACAGCATCAGATAGATGGCCTACACATAGAAGGACAGTGGGGTGCTGTTTCACTCACTTGGATGCTTTCTCCTGTGAGATACATTCAGCCTCCTGCGAATTGAAGGAAAATTATGAGACACAGAGAGATGAAAGATACATTTTTGGTGGAAGCCTTTAAAAAAAACTGTTTTCTACATTGTAGAATAATAGTGAAGAAATCAAAACTATGAAATAACACATCTGGAATCACGTAGTAACCCAAAAAAGTGTTAAACAAATCAAAACATATTTTAGATTCTTCAAAGTAGCCACCTTTTGCCTTGATGACAGCTTTGCACACTCTTGGCATTCTCGGAACCAGCTTCACCAGGAAACTTTTTCCTACAGTCTTGAAGGAGTTCCCACATATTCTGAGCACTTGTTGGCTGCTTTTCATTTGCTCTGCGGTCCAACTCATCCCAAACCATCATAATTGGGTTGAGGTTGGGTGATTGTGGAGGCCAGGTCATCTGATGCAGCACTCGATCACTCTCCTTCTTGTTAAAATAGCCCTTACACCGCCTGGAGGTGTGTTGGGTCATTGTCCTGTTGAAAAACAAATGATAGTCCCACTAAGTGCAAACCAGATGGGATGGTGTATCACTGCAGAATGCTGTGGTAGCCACGCTGGTTAAGTGTGCCTTGAAGGGTGCATGCTCAGCCCCCTCCTGTACTCCCTGTTCACCCATGACTGCGTGGCCACGCACGCCTCCAACGCAATCATCAAGTTTGAAGACGACACAATAATAGTAGGCTTGATTACCAACAATGACAAGACTACAGGGAGGAGGTAAGGGCTCTGGGAGTGTGGTGCCAGGAAAATAACCACTCAGTCAACATCAACAAAACAAAGGAGATGATCGTGGACTTCAGGAAACAGCAGAGGGAGCTATGCACATGGACAGGACCTCAGTGGAGGTTCCTCGGTGTACACATCACTGATAAACTGAAATGGTCCACCCACACAGGCATTGTGGTGAAGAAGGCGCAACAGCACTTCTGCAACCTCAGGAGGCTGAAGAAATTTGGCTTGGCACCTAAAACCCTCACAAACTTTTACAGATGCACAATTGAGAGCATTCTGTCAGGCTGTATCACCGCCTGGTACGGCAATTGCACCACCCGCAATCGCAGGGCTCTCCAGTTTGTGGTGCGGTCTGCCCAATGCATCCCCGGATGCAAATTACCTACCCTCCAGGACACCTACAGCACCCGATGTCACAGGAAAGCCAAAAAGATATTCAAGGACAACAACCACCCGAACCACTGCCTGTTCACACCGCTATCATCTAGAAGGCGAGTTCAGTACAGGTGCATCAAAGCTGGGACCGAGAGACTGAAGAACAGCTTCTCAAGGCCATCAGACTGTTAAATAGCCATCACTAGCACATTAGAGGCTGCTGCCTATTAAACATAGACTTAAAATCACTGGCAACTTTAATAAATAGAACACTAGTCACTTTAATAATGTTCACATATTTAGCATTACTCATCTCATATGTATATACTGTATTCTATTCTATTCTACTTTATCTTAGTCTATGCTGCTCTGACATTGCTCATCCATATATTTATAAACTCACCAAAAAAAGGACCCTGTCGTTTAAAGATAATTCTGAAATATCCAAATAACTTCACAGATCTTCATTGCTAAGGGTTTAAATGCTGTTTCCCATGCTTGTTCAATGAACCATAAACAATTAATGAACATGCACCTGTGGAACGGTCGTTGAGACACGAACAGCTTACAGACGGTAGGCAATTAAGGTTACAGTTATGAAAACTTAGGACACTAAAGAGGCCATTCTACTGACTCGGAAAAACACCAAAAGAAAGATGCCCAGGGTCCCTGCTCATCTGTGTGAACGTGCCTTAGGCATGCTGCAAGGAGGCATGAGGACTGCAGATGTGGCCAGGGCAATAAATTGCAATGCCCATACTGTGAGATGCCTAAGACAGCGCTACAGGGAGACAGGACGGACAGCTGATCATCCTCGCAGTGGCAGACCACGTGTAACAACACCTGCACAGGATTGGTACATCCAAACATCAGACCTGCGGGACAGGTACAGGATGGCAACAACAACAGCCCGAGTTACACCAGGAACGCACAATCCCTCCATCAGTGCTCAGACTGTCTCAGACTGACACAAAAGGCTGAGAGAGGCTGGACTGAGGGCTTGTAGGCCTGTTGTAACCAGGTCCTCACCAGACATCACCGGCAACAAAGTCGCCTATGGGTACAAACCCACCGTCGCTGGATCAGACAGGACTGGCACAAAGTGCTCTTCACTGACGAGTCACGGTTTTGTCTCACCAGGGGTGATGGTCGGATTAGCGTTTATCGTTGAAGGAATGAGCGTTACACCGAGGCCTGCACTCTGGATCAGGATCAATTTGGAGGTGGAGGATCCATCATGGTCTGGGGCGGTGTGTCACAGCATCATCGGACTGAGCTTCTTGTCATTGCAGGCAATCTCAACGCTGTGCGTTACAGGGAAGACATCGTCCTCCCTCATGTGGTACCCTTCCGGCAGGCTCATCCTGACATAACCCTCCAGCATGACAATGCCACCAGTCATACTGCTCACTCTGTGCGTGATTTCCTGCAAGACAGGAATGTCAGTGTTCTGCCATGACCATCGAAGAGCCCAGATCTCAATCCCATTGAGCACGTCTGGGACCTGTTGGATCGGAGAGTCAGGGCTCGGGCCATTCCCCCCAGAAATGTCCAGGAACTTGCAGGTGCCTTGATGGAAGAGTCGGGTAACATCTCACAGCAAGAACTGGCAAATCTGGTCCAGTCCATGAGGAGGAAAAGCACTGCAGTACTTAACGCAGCTGGTGGCCACACCAGATACTGACTGTTACTTTTGATTTTCACCCCCTTTTGTTCAGGGACACATTATTCAATTTCTGTTAGTCACATGTCTTTGGAACTTGTTCAGTTTATGTCTCAGTTGTTGAATCTTGTTAGGTTCATGCAAATATTTACACATGTTAAGTTTGCTGAAAATAAATGCAGTTGACAGTGAGAGGACGTTTCTTTTTTTGCTGAGTTTATATTATTAATTCAATTTCTTTACTTAGATGTGTGTGTATTGGGTACATGTTGGAGCTAGAAACACAAGCATGTCGCTACACCCGCAATAACGTCTGCTAAACACGTGTATGTGACCAATACAATTTGATTTGATTTGAATTCTAAAAACATCACAGACAGTGTCACCGCTAAAGAACCCCCACACCATCACACCTCCTCCTCCATGATTCACGGTGGGAACCACACATGTGGAGATCATTCGTTTATCTATTCTGTTTCTCACAAAGACTCAGCGGTTGGAACCAAAACTCTCAAATTTGGACTCATCAGACTAAAGGACAGATTTCCACCAGTTCAATGTCCATTGCGCAGGTTTCTTGGCCCAAGCAAGTCTCTTCTTATTATTGGTGTCCTTTAGTAGTTGTTTCTTTGCAGCAATTCGACCATGAATGCCTGATTCACTCAGTCTAGTCTGAACAGTTAATGTTGAGATCAAATCAAATCAAATGTATTTATATAGCCCTTCGTACATCAGCTGATATCTCAAAGTGCTGTACAGAAACCCAGCCTAAAACCCCAAACAGCAAGCAATGCAGGTGTAGAAGCACGGTGGCTAGGAAAAACTACCTAGAAAGGCCAAAACCTAGGAAGAAACCTAGAGAGGAACCAGGCTATGAGGGGTGGCCAGTCCTCTTCTGGCTGTGCCGGGTGGAGATTATAACAGAACATGGCCAAGATGTTCAAATGTTCATAAATGACCAGCATGGTCAAATAATAATAATCACAGTAGTTATCGAGGGTGCAGCAAGTCAGCACCTCAGGAGTAAATGTCAGTTGGCTTTTTTAGCACGTCCGGTGAACAGGTCAGGGTTCCATAGCCGCAGGCAGAACCGTTGAAACTGGAGCAGCAGCAAGGCCAGGTGAACTGTGGACAGCAAGGAGTCATCATGCCAGGTAGTCCTGACGCATGGTCCTAGGGCTCAGGTCCTCCGAGAGAGAGAAAGAAAGAGAGAGAGAAGGAGAGAATTAGAGAGAGCATACTTAAATTCACACAGGACACCGGATAAGACAGGAGAAGTCCTCCAGATATAACAAACTGACCCTAGCCCCCCGACACATTAACTACTGCAGCATAAATACTGGAGGCTGAGACAGGAGTTACATACACTCAAGTAGAGATGTGTCTGTTTTTTATTTGGGCTGCAAATTCTGAGGCTGTTAACTCTAATGAACTTATCCTCTGCAGCAAATGTAACTCTGGGTCTTCCTTTCCTGTGGCGGTCGGAGCAAGTTTCATCGTACCGCTTGATGTCTTTTGCTACTGCACTTGAATAAACTTTAAAAGTTCTTGAAATTGTCTGGATTGACTGACCTTCATGTCTTAAAGTAATGATGGACTGTCATTTTTTATTTTTTATTTTATTTCACCTTTATTTAACCAGGTAGGCTAGTTGAGAACAAGTTCTCATTTGCAACTGCGACCTGGCCAAGATAAAGCATAGCAGTGTGAACAGACAACACAGAGTTACACATGGAGTAAACAATAAACAAGTCAATAACATGGTAGAAAAAAAAGAGAATCTATATACAATGTGTGCAAAAGGCATGAGGTAGGCAATAAATCGAATAATTACAATTTAGCAGATTAACACTGGAGTGATAAATCATCAGATGATTATGTGCAAGAAGAGATACTGGTGTGCAAAAGAGCAGAAAAGTAAATAAATAAAAGCAGTATGGGGGGTGAGGTAGGTAAATTGGGTGGGTAGTTTACAGATGGACTATGTACAGCTGCAGCGATCGGTTAGCTGCTCGGATAGCAGATTTTTAAAGTTGTTGAGGGAGATAAAAGTCTCCAACTTCAGAGATTTTTGCAATTCGTTCCAGTCGCAGGCAGCAGAGAACTGGAAGGAAAGGCGTCCAAATGAGGTTTTGGCTTTAGGGATGATCAGTGAGATACACCTGCTGGAGCGCGTGCTGTGGGTGGGTGTAGCCATCGTGACCAGTGAACTGAGATAAGGCGGCACTTTACCTAGCATAGCCTTGTAGATGACCTGGAGCCAGTGGGTCTGACGACGAACATGTAGCGAGGGCCAGCCGACTAGGGCATACAGGTCGCAGTGGTGGGTCGTATAAGGTGCTTTAGTAACAAAACGAATGGCACTGTGATAAACTGCATCCAGTTTGCTGAGTAGAGTATTGGAAGCTATTTTGTAGATGACATCGCCGAAGTCGAGGATCGGTAGGATAGTCAGTTTTACTAGGGTAAGTTTGGCGGCGTGAGTGAAGGAGGCTTTGTTGCGGAATAGAAAGCCGATTCTTGATTTGATTTTGGATTGGAGATGTTTGATATGAGTCTGGAAGGAGAGTTTGCAGTCTAGCCAGACACCTAGGTACTTATAGATGTCCACATATTCTAGGTCGGAACCGTCCAGGGTGGTGATGCTAGTCGGGCGTGCGGGTGCAGGCAGCGAACGGTTGAAAAGCATGCATTTGGTTTTACTAGCGTTTAAGAGCAGTTGGAGGCCACGGAAGGAGTGTTGTATGGCATTGAAGCTCGTTTGGAGGTTAGATAGCACAGTGTCCAAGGAAGGGCCGGAAGTATATAGAATGGTGTCGTCTGCGTAGAGGTGGATCAGGGAATCGCCCGCAGCAAGAGCAACATCATTGATGTATACAGAGAAAAGAGTCGGCCCGAGAATTGAACCCTGTGGTACCCCCATAGAGACTGCCAGAGGACCGGACAACATGCCCTCCGATTTGACACACTGAACTCTGTCTGCAAAGTAGTTGGTGAACCAGGCAAGGCAGTCATTAGAAAAACCGAGGCTACTGAGTCTGCCGATAAGAATATGGTGATTGACAGAGTCGAAAGCCTTGGCCAGGTCGATGAAGACGGCTGCACAGTAATGTCTTTTATCGATGGCGGTTATGATATCGTTTAGTACCTTGAGCGTGGCTGAGGTGCACCCGTGACCGGCTCGGAAACCGGATTGCACAGCGGAGAAGGTACGGTGGGATTCGAGATGGTCAGTGATCTGTTTGTTGACTTGGCTTTCGAAGACCTTAGATAGGCAGGGCAGGATGGATATAGGTCTGTAACAGTTTGGGTCCAGGGTGTCTCCCCCTTTGAAGAGGGGGATGACCGCGGCAGCTTTCCAATCCTTGGGGATCTCAGATGATACGAAGGAGAGGTTGAACAGGCTGGTAATAGGGGGTGCGACAATGGCGGCGGACAGTTTCAGAAATAGGGGGTCCAGATTGTCAAGCCCAGCTGATTTGTATGGGTCCAGGTTTTCCAGCTCTTTCAGAACATCTGCTATCTGGATTTGGGTAAAGGAGAAGCTGGGGAGGCTTGGGCGAGTAGCAGCGGGGGGGGCGGGGCTGTTGGCCAAGGTTGGAGTCGCCAGGAGGAAGGCATGGCCAGCCATTGAGAAATGCTTGTTGAAGTCTTCGATTATCACGGATTTATCGGTGGTGACCGTGTTACCTAGCCTCAGTGCAGTGGGCAGCTGGGAGGAGGTGCTCTTGTTCTCCATGGACTTTACAGTATCCCAGAACTTTTTGGAGTTAGAGCTACAGGATGCAAATTTCTGCTTGAAAAAGCTGGCCTTTGCTTTCCTGACTGACTGCGTGTATTGGTTCCTGACTTCCCTGAACAGTTGCATATCGCGGGGGCTCTTCGATGCTATTGCAGTTCGCCACAGGATGTTTTTGTGCTGGTCGAGGGCAGTCAGGTCTGGAGTGAACCAAGGGCTATATCTGTTCTTGGTTCTGCATTTTTTGAACGGAGCATGCTCGTCTAATATGGTGAGGAAGTAACATTTAAAGAATGACCAGGCATCCTCAACTGACGGGATGAGGTCAATATCCTTCCAGGGTACCCGGGCCAGGTCGATTAGAAAGGCCTGCTCGCAGAAGTGTTTTAGGGAGCGTTTGACAGTGATGAGGGGTGGTCGTTTGACCGCGGACCCGTGGCGGATACAGGCAATGAGGCAGTGATCGCTGAGATCTTGATTGAAGACAGCAGAGGTGTATTTGGAGGGCAGGTTGGTCAGGATAATGTCTATTAGGGTGCCCATGTTTACGGATTTAGGGTTGTACCTGGTGGGTTCCTTGATGATTTGTGTGAGATTGAGGGCATCAAGCTTGGATTGTAGGACTGCCGGGGTGTTAAGCATATCCCAGTTTAGGTCACCTAACAGAACAAACTCTGAAGCTAGATGGGGAGCGATCAATTCACAGATGGTGTCCAGGGCACAGCTGGGAGCTGAGGGGGGTCGGTAGCAGGCGGCAACAGTGAGAGACTTATTTCTGGAGAGATTAATTTTTAAAATTAGAAGTTCGAACTGTTTGGGCATAGACCTGGAAAGTATGACAGAACTTTGCAGGCTATCTCTGCAGTAGATTGCAACTCCTCCCCCTTTGGCAGTTCTATCTTGACGGAAAGTGTTATAGTTGGGTATGGAAATCTCAGAATTTTTGGTGGCCTTCCTAAGCCAGGATTCGGACATGGCAAGGACATCAGGGTTGGCAGAGTGTGCTAAAGCGGTGAGTAAGGCAAACTTAGGGAGGAGGCTTCTGATGTTGACATGCATGAGGCCAAGGCTTTTTCGATCACAGAAGTCAACAAATGAGGGTGACTGGGGACATGCAGGGCCTGGGTTTACCTCCACATCACCCGAGGAACAGAGGAGTAGTAGGATGAGGGTGCGGCTAAAGGCTATCAAAACTGGTCGCCTAGAGCGTTGGGGACAAAGAATAAAAGGAGCAGATTTATGGGCGTGGTAGAATAGATTCTGGGCATAATGTGCAGACAGGGGTATGGTGGGGCGCGGGTACAGCGGAGGCAAGCCCAGGCACTGGGTGATGATAAGAGAGGTTGTATCTCTGGACATGCTGGTCTCAATGGGTGAGGTCACCGCATGTGTGGGGGGTGGGACAAAGGAGGTATCAGAGGTACGGAGAGTGGAACTACAGGGTCCATTGCAAACCAAAACAATGATAATGATAACTAGCCTGAACAACAGTATGCAAGGCATATTGATATTTGAGAGAGACATACAATAAGGCATAAAGTGATTGCAGGTCTTGATTGGGAGAGCTAGCTAAAACAACAGGTAAGATAACAGCAGCAATAACAGGGTGCTAGTCTAACACAGCAACAACAGGTAAAAATGGCGACGACTAGGCAGAGAGGGTCGGATTAACTACACACAGATCCTGAGTTAAAGCACAGAGCCGACAGATAAAACACAAATAAACAGAATGGAGTACCGTGAATTAATGGACAGTCAAGCATGCATCAGCTATGTAGCCAAGTGATCATAGTGTCCAGGGGGCAGCCGTAGATGGAGCAGGGAGGCCTCCACTAAGCTAGCACGCGGCGTTTAAAGTTAGTAGCCCGGGGGGTGGTCTGCTCAGACGGAGGGGGTCTGCTCAGACGTGGTCGTGTCGACAGAGAATCCAAGCCGGATGGCGAAAGAGAGGTTGTGAATTGTAGAATTGTGTTTGCTAACTGGTGCTAGCTTCGTGGCAGTGGCGCTAGCTGCGCTAGCTGCAAGCTAGCTGTGAGGATCAGAAGTAGTGGCTCAGGGATTACGGCAGGAATCCGGCGTTGTTGTCGAGAGACAGTCCGATGCTGGTAAATTGGTGAGTAATATCCAGGCTAATAACAGGGCTGGTGTCTGTGCAGAAGGTAAAAGCTACTAGCAGCGGCAAAAAAATGGCTAAATTAGCTTGTAGCTGATTTAGACCAGTTGTGATGGATTGGCAGGGCTCTGTGTCGGCAAAAAAAAGGTCCAGTCCAATTGGCAAAGAGGTATTGTAGCCCAAGAATTCGCTGGTAGACCTCTTCGGCTAGCCGGCAGATGGGCCTAGCTCGAGGCTAGCTCAAGGCTAACTGGTGCTTGCTTCGGGACAGAGGTGTTAGCCAGTAGTAGCCACTCGGTTGCAGCTAGCTAGCTGTGATGATACGGTGTAATTGTCCAGAGCTTGCGTCAGGAATCCGGTGATGTGGTAGAGAAAAAGCAGTCCTATATGCTCTGGGTTGATATCGCGCTTGCAGACTGGCAGGTATTGGCCCGGTATTGAAGCTGGCTGTGTCCGAGTTAAGGGTGAAGACCGCAGCAGTGGCTAACTGACTACTAGCTAGTAGCTAGTTATCTGGGTAGCTTCTGATTGGGGTTACGGTTCTAAAGTATAAAAAAATAGCAGGTCCGTACCACATTGGGTGAGGCGGAATGTAGGAATGTATATTCAGTTCCTAGATGGAAAGTGAAATTAAAATATATACGAAATGTATACGAAAAATACGAAGACTATTTACACGGGACAAGACAAGACAAAGACACGTCCGACTGCTACGCCATCTTGGATTATACGGTGGGGGGAAGTGAGTTCATTAATCTGCAATAACCACCTGCAGATGTGGTACAGTACATCTAATCCATGAGTAAACTCCTATTGATTTGAGCTGTTCTTGCCATAATATGGACTTTATGGTCTTTTACCAAATAGCCCCAATGGCGCTGTCCATGCTGTCACAGATGCTATAATGGCACAGATATAAAGATGAGTCCTCTATCTCTATGATCTGCTATTACTGACTCAGATGTTCCTTCCTGGTTGACTTTGTATGTTTGCACCGCCTACCTGCCTGCCTTCCTTTGCCTTTCTCCTCTTCACAGAGTGGGTATTGAGGGCAGACAAAATGCTGTTACGTCTCCGTCTCTACGTCTAAAATGTACTGGGAGCACAAAGATGCATGATGTGTACACTGACTCAATAAGATATCAGAAAAGAGAGGGGAAAGAGAGCGGGAGAGATGGAGGACAAACAGAGTGGATGGAGAAGGGCTAGTGCTCTCTGGTTACATAACCGAGTGGCCCAGATAGGTAGGGTGGGGGGAAGTGAGTTCATTCATCTGCAATAACCACCTGCAGATGTGGTACAGTACATCTAATCCATGAGTAAACTCCTATTGATTGCTAGTTGGTGGTTCAGAGAGTGGACTAGACGCTTGGCTGCCCAGCTACACAGAGAAGAACACACATATATTTACAGTTGAAGTCAGAAGTTTACATGCACCTTAGCCAAATACATTTTAACTTAGTTTTTCACAATTCCTGACATTTAATCCTCGTAAACATGCCCTGTTTTAGGTCAGTTAGGATCCCCACTTCATTTTAAGAATATAAATTGTCAGAATAATAGCAGAGAGAATTATTTATTTCAGCTTTAATTTCTTTCATCACATTCCTAGTGGGTCTGAAGTTTACATACACTCAATTAGTATTTGGTAGCATTGCCTTTAAATTGTTTAACCTGGGTCAAACGTTTCAGGTAGCCTTCCACAAGCTTCCCACAATACGTTGGGTGAATTTTGGCCCATTCCTCATGACAGAGCTGGTGTAACTGAATCAGGTTTGTAGGCCTCCTTGCTCACACACCCTTTTTAAGTTCTGCCTACACATTTTATATGGGATTGAGGTCAGGGCTTTGATATGGCCACCCTAATACCTTGACTGTGTTGTCCTTAAAGCCATTATGCCACAACTTTGGAAGTGCTTGGGGTCATTGTCCATTTGGAAGATCCATTTGCAACCAAGCTTTAACTTCCTGACTGATGTCTTGTGATGTTGCTTCAATATATCCACATAATTTTCCTGCCTCATGTTGCCATCTATTTTGTGAAGTGCATCAGTCCCTCCTGCCACAAAGCACCCCCACAACATGATGCTGCCACCCTGTGCTTCACGGTTGGGATGGTGTTCTTTGGCTTGCCAGCCTCCCCCTTGTTCCTCCAAACATAACGATGGTGATTATGGCCAAACAGTTCTATTTTTGTTTCATCAGACCAGAGTATGATCTTTGTCTCCATGTGCAGTTGCAAACCGTAGTCTGGCTTTTTCATGGTGGTTTTGGAGCAGTGGCTTTTTCCTTGCTGTCGATTAGGACTCGTTTTACTGTGGATATAGATACTTTTGTACCTGTTTCCTCCAGCATCTTCACAAGGTCCTTTGCTGTTGTTCTGGGATTGATTTGCACTTTTCACACCAAAGTACGTTCATCTCTTGGAGACAGAACACGTCTCCTTCCTGAGCGGTATGATGGCTGCGTGGTCCCATGGTGTTTATACTTGCGTACTATTGTTTGTACAGATTAACGTGGTGTCTTCAGGCATTTGTAAATTGCTCCCAAGGATGAACCAGCCTTGTGGAGGTAAGCAATTTTTTTCCTGAGGTCTTGACTGATTTCTTTTGATTTTCCCATGATGTCAAGCAAAGAGGCACTGGGTTTGAAGGTAGGCCTTGAAATACATCCATAGGTACAACTCCAATTGACTCAAATTATGTCAATTAGCCTATCAGAAGCTTCTAAAGGCATGACATCATTTTCTGGAATGTTCCAAACTGTTTAAAGGCACAGTCAACTTAGTGTATGTAATCTTCTAACCCACTGGAATTGTGATACAGTGAATTATAAGTGAAACAATTTGTCTGTAAACAATTGTTGGGAAAATCACTTGGGTCATGCACAAAGTAGATGTCCTAACCGAGTTTTAATGACTCTAACCTATGTGTATGTAAACTTCCGACTTCAACTGTATATTCCAGACATTGACAGGCCATAGTAGCAATAGGTGTTTAGTTATTTTCCATTGGTCAACCTGAATTTCAAAGAGCACGACGCAACCCCGGAATAGACTTTGAGGGACATGGATGTTTAAATTGATTCACCCATATACAATGTAGGCTCCCGTGTGGCTCAGTTGGTAGAGCATGGCGCTTGCAACGCCAGGGTTGTGGGTTCATTCCCCACGGGGGGACCAGGATGAATATGTATGAACTTTCCAATTTGTAAGTCGCTCTGGATAAGAGCGTCTGCTAAATGACTTAAATGGAAATGGAAATGGAATAGGCTCAGGGGAGTAGGGACAGTGAAGAGGGCTGAAGTGCTGAGGAGTCCCATTGAAATGCTAGTTAGTGGCCGGTGAAGGTTTGTACTACACCATTCAAAGTCCATTAAGGGCTTATTATCTGGACGTGTAAGACAATACGTTTTGGATGTCCAGATCTAATGTTACGGTAACTCTAAGAGGTAGCTTCTCTATTTAACGCCTGAAAATACACTGAGCAGAGGTACTGTATGGAACATCATGTAATTGTCCTATCCCACATCCTCAGTGATGCAACATTCAGACCCTCCACTTAAAGACCTTAAGCTTATTCACATAAACAGCTGTACTGTATATTTATGGTCGTTGTCTTATATACAGCAGTGATTTCATCCATTTTATGGTGATGTGACTCACAAACCTAATCCAGACTACAGGAAATAACATCCCCACGTTGTTACACAGGAATAACATTTAACATTCAATTTATCAGCCACCATCTCGAACAGACAGAGAATACAATTATCTCTGCCGGGAATAAAAGTCCCCGCTGAGGGCAGAGAAATAGACTGCAGAAGTTTGTTTGAGGTGGAACTGGGCTCACTTGGCCATGTCTAACTCATCACCAGTGAGACAACTGAAGTAGAAACTTGGGTGATGAGAGGTAAATCATTACCGGGGTGTAGATATCAAAGGGCACCGTTGTAGGGCATACATCAAGAGGTGCTTCAGACAGAGGGACATGGAGGCTTTTTTCTGTAGGTGCTATTTTTGTCTGTATGTTTCCGTGTTTGTCTCCCACTCACAGGTAGATGATACAGAAGTACATGGTGTGATGGGGTACGGTTGCACAGCATTACCGAGGCTCAAGGGACCGACGTCACGCGAACCAGCCACAAAACAGTAGCAGATGTTCTGTATTCCTATAGCTTCTTCCCCTGAGGAAGGTAGCAAGGCATAATTGGATTAGAAGATGAGTACGAAAAATATATATAAATATATTGTATATGGCTTGTAGTTCTTCATGAAGTCTGTCCTCTCTCCCTGAGTTCTCTTACTTCCAGCTGTGCAATCTACTCTGGCTCCTTAAATAGACTTCCTGCACTTGATGCCTCTTCTTAGTTAAATCTGAATTTTCCTAATTTCATGTCACCAGATCTGAGATGTATTTTTATTTAATTTAAATCAAATGAATATTTTGCCATTGTTTATCACTGACCCCCCAAAAAACACCTGGAAGCACCTGGATGATCATTAAGACTTGGAAGAATGATCTATGGACAGATGAGTCAAAAGTATAACCTTTTGGACGATATTAAATGAATCACTTCAATTTTCTGCAATATCGGGGAAATACCACATTTCCTAGAAGGCATTAGTTTAACCCTCAAGTTGACCCTGAGGCCTTCATAAAGAAGGTGGAAATATATTTGGCTATTCTAAGCACCAAGGTTGAAAGAGTATATGGACAGTTACCAGAGAAAAGTGACGTATTCTTTGGTATCTGGAAGTGAGGCCTGTCACATTCAATGAAACTCATGTTCTATTACTGAGTAGAATTTCTTTGAATTGCACTGAATTAAATTCTACTTCCCGTCACTCAAAATTAAATAACAATTCTACATCCTGTGGGGTGGGGCCAATTCAATTTGAATTTCAATTGAATTGAGCCCAACCCTGGTGTGTGTGTGTTTGTGCGCGCATGGTTGCATGACTGTGAATGTATTTGTTGTGTATTAGTGGACATTAAAATGCCTTTATTTGTACGGCATGTTCAATGGAAACAAAGTTTAAAAACGGACTCGTTTCGGCTGCATGGACTTCGTCAGGGAGTACAACGATATGATAATACAATGTCCTCTTTTGAACAGCATATTTCAATCAACCGTGATTTGAAGAGGGAGTGGTTACAGAATTCATTGGACAATACCTAGTAAGCAATACTATAGACGTTCAAAAGGGAAATACTGTAATTATGTTATGAAAAATGCAACTCAAGACTAGAATGATCAGAACCCATAGAAAGGTAGTTGTAACCTTGAATATGACTGGGCTAAGAATAGGAGAGCCATCTATTTTATAGTACACTAGTACACAGAAAACACGGACCACAACAGTCTAGACATAGCTGAAGGCAATAGAGCAAAACGTTCACTAGATGACAGTAAATGGACATGTCACGACCCTACAGGAAAGGTAAGAGGTCCATATCATCATTTAAACCAGGGTACTTAGTGACCTGCAGTTTGTAAATCCCAAAACTTTCCCTGTGGTTTAGCTGTTTAACAAAGGTCACTGTAATGTATATGAATACAAGACTGTACACACACACACACACACACACACACACACACACACACACATTAACGCACACACACACACTACTTTTTTATGCCCTTGTAAAAGAGCCTTCTTCCCAAGCGCACTCAGTTTGTTGTTCCGAATGATTCAAATTGCCAATTTTGTCCATGTTTTGGATTACAACTTTCCAAATGGCAAACAATCCACAGTGACATATGTTCAAAGGCTGTTCTGTGTTTTTTTCTGCTGCACCACGATTCCCCTCAGTCTTAGAAAAGCCACTCATAGCGATCCCCACTCACTCTATATGATGTATCCTGTTAGGAGTGTGTATTGGAGGCGAAGTCAGGTGCAGGAGAGCAGAGTGTAGTGAACAGGCGCACTTTTTATTCCGGTCAAAAGGACAGCACATAATACATAAAATGTGCCCAAAACACGGAACATAGACAAAAAGTAATGCGCGTAACAATATCCACAATATCAAAATACACGTAACACAAACAATCCTACACAAAGACATGATGGGGAACAGAGGAATAAATACATATGAATTGACTGGGGAATGAAAACCAGGTGTGCAGGGAACAAGACAAAACAAATGGATACATGAAAAATGGAGCGACGATGGCTAGAAAGCCGGTGACGTCGACCACCGAACGCCGCCCGAACAAGGAGAGGAGCCGACTTCGGCGGAAGTCGTGACAATCCACAACACACAGAGCACCAAAGGTAGGATTTACAGAGGACCTGGGAAAACAAATGAGAGAGGAAAAAAAACAGAGAGAACCAATGAGTGAGAAGGACAGATGGAGCATGTCACTCTTTCTTTCTCTGCCTATTTTGAAACAGCGTAACGTTCCTCTCTCGCAGTTCCCATGCTTCATTCACTAACCCAGGCACATCAGAGACCTCATGGAAGAATCTGTGAAGTATCAGTGTGTCACATCAAAGTATTGTTATACACAGCCCTTCTCTCCATTGGCACAACCAATGGCCTTAATTTCACTCTTCAAAACAACTCCAGCAAACTATTTATACAAGAGAGTATAGTTGCCATGGTTCTGGGTTCCATTACTAGTGCCTTCATTTCCCCCATTCTCTTATACCCTTTGGCTGACACCACTGGTGATGAGGTCTTGGGTTTGGATGCTGTAGCTAATACCAAGGAAAAATGTCAAAGGAAGATGAGATTCTCCAAGGACGCCCACCTGATTTCTTACAAAGCCAAAGCATTTAATCGGAAATACTCTTCCCATGTCAACATAAATTATCTGGAAAGAGCATTACAGTGCTTTTATAGGGTTCCTGGTTTTGGACCAATGCAACTCTGAGTTAAGTTGTTTCCTACAGAGCCCTTAACTAGAATAGTTTCACATGATTTGCAGTCAAACAGCACCAATAAGTCACTGTAATATAATAAGCAAGGCATCCCAGTAGTCAAAACTATATACTGTATATGGCAACATGCTTTGATTCTGTTTGTGTACGCTATCCAATGCAAAAGAAAAACACATGATTAGGAGTGAGAAAAAGTTTGTTTCCCTGAAGTGGAAGTAAGCATTGGCTCCTGCTGCCGTCATTACGTGGTGTTTGGTCCTGTAGCTACGATACCATTTCTGGGCTGCTCCTGGGTTGTACGTGCTTCTGCATCCCCTCTTCAGACTGTTTTGTTGATACTACACAGCAAATTCCCTGAAAGTGTTACATTTAACACTGTTCCCGTGTCTGTATGCGTCCACACGTTTCAGTGTTAAATTTACACACTGCTTAAAGTGCCTTGCCTTTCGAGTGAAAGTGAATTAGAGTTACCACCCATGACTGTGTTTGCTAGTGACAGAGACATGGGACTCAGTACAATCCATATTGTATAAAGTTCAACATTACAGCGTGATTGAAATTCACGGTAAGTGCTGCATATGTCGGCTCAATTGAAATTACCTTTAAATCACACAATCTTTAACGCTTCAGCGATACATTTTAAATAGCCCATGGCTGATGCATAATTTTTTTATCAGTCCTGCATTTGTTTCTATTATGAAACCCCATTAGCTGCTGCCAAGGAAAAATTAAGTCAGTTATACAATTTTAAAAACATTACAATACATTCATTACAGAATTCACAACACAGTAAGTGTGTGCCCTCAGGATATATGATAATGATGGGTGTGGTTTTGGTTTAACTCTGGTTATTAACACCAACACTATGGTTCTTTTACACCAATGATTGTTAATTTAACACTTACAGAGTTCATTTAACTCCTGAATCACCACTAGAAATGACGCTGTGAGAATGGCTGTTTGGGTAACGATCAGATTGTAGTTATGACTCTCTGACATCAAGGCTGATTCATGCCCATTCATTTCCGCTCCCAACTAATTTCACAATTAGGACAAATAGTGGTTTTACAGTAGAGTTAATGAGTGTCCATGTAAAGGGGCTATGGCTCAGCGGAAGGACCTTATATGGTGGAAAATGACTAAACGTCTGACATTAAAAAAAAGCTGCTCACAATGTTAGGCTGCTACTCTGTGGTGTAACGATATTGGGGCAGATAGGTGATAACAAATCGTGTGTATTGTTCTCATGTTGTTCTTTGCAGTCTACATCCGGTAACGATGAGGTAATAATAACTCTGTTGGAAGCTGCATCCTTTCACAGAGATAAGCTCATGCATAGGGAATGTATCAAACAGTTTTTCTGCTCAATATCTCTTATCTCAACTTTTTACTGCTACTGATACAGTTTTGTACCATTCATTCTGGGACTTGTTGCTTTCTATTCCCACCAATGACTCATTCATTGGATATTAATCAAGAGAGATCTCACTGTATCCATTAAAACCTAGTTTATTGCAACACGATGTACACATGCACACAAATGCACACTGAAGTTTAGAATAGAATAGAATATGGACTATACCATAGATTTGGACTATATGCCAAACAACAGCTTCTCTCGTGTGGCATGTCTGTTTTTTGGGTTGTTGGGTCCTGGCTTATGTCAGCTCTGTTCATATTGCATCAGCTAGGTACAACTGGTGCACCATTGAACTCCTAAATGCATACAATGTACCCTGCCTCTGAGATTGATCATCCTCACTGCTGACGCCAGTGACTCTTATGCTTGATACAACTTCCAGCAAATGCACTCAGTTGTGACGGCAGAGTGAGAGAGAAAGCGGGGGAGATATATAGAGAAGGGGGAAGGCAAAGGGACAGAAAAGGTTTGACAGGAAACTGGTGTGTCCACATGGTGTTAATTATGTTGTGTCTGGAAAGAGAGAGAGAGGGGGATAGAGCCCATGTGTAGACAAAGACCATGTGCTGATAGAGACCATGTGCAGATAGAGGGCATGTGTAGATAGAGAACATGTGCAGATAGAGGCCAAGTGTAGATAGAGACCATGTGCTGATAGAGGCCATTTGTAGATAGAGGGCATGTGTAGATAGACGCCAAGTGTAGATAGAGGCCAAGTGCTGATATAGGCCATATGTAGATAGAGGCCATGTCCTGATAGAGACTTTGTGTAGATAGTCCATGTGCTGATAGAGACTTTGTGTAGATAAAGTCCATGTGCTAATAGAGGCTATGTGTAGATAGAGACGATGTGCTGATAAAGGCCATGTGTAGATAGAGACCCTGTGTAGATAGAGGCCATGTGCTGATAGAGGCCATGTGCAGATAGAGACCATTTGATGATAGAGGCCATGTGTAGATAGATACCGTGTGTAGATAGAAACCATGTGTAGATAGAGGCCATGTGTAAATAGAGGCCATGTGTAGATAGAGGCCATGTGTAGATAGAGGGCATTTTGAGATAAAGGCCATGTGTAGATCGAGATCATGTGCAGATAGAGACCATGTGTAGATAGAGACAATGTGCTGATAGAGACGATGTATAGATAGAGTCCATGTGTAGATAGAGGCCATGTGTAGATAGAGGCCATGTGTAGATAGAGACCATGTGTAGATATAGGCCATGTGTAGATAGAGGCCATGTGTAGATAGAGGTCATGTGTAGATAGAGGCCATGTGCTGATAGAGGCCGTGTGCTGATAGAGACCATGTATAGATAGAGGCCATGTGTAGATAGAGGCCATGTGTAGATAGAGGCCATGTGTAGATATAGGCCATGTGTAGATAGAGACCACGTGTAGATAGAGACCATTTGCTGATAGAGACCACATGTAGATAGAGACCACGTGCTGATAGAGACCATGTGTAGATAGAGACCACATGTAGATAGAGACCACGTGCTGATAGAGACCATGTGCTGATAGATACCATGTGCTGATAGAGGCCATGTGTAGATAGAGACCATGTGTAGATAGAGGACATGTTCAGATAGAAGCCATGTGTAGATAGAGGCCATGTGCATATAGAGACCATGTGTAGATAGAGACCATGTGCTGATAGAGACCGTGTATAGGTAGAGACCATTTGTAGATAGAGGCCATGTGCTGATAGAGACCATGTGTAGATAGAGGCCATGTGCTGATAGAGACCATGTGCTGATAGAGACCATGTGCTGATAGAGACCATGTGTTGATAGAGACCATGTGCTGATAGAGACCATGTGTAGATAGAGACCATGTGTTGATAGAGACCATGTTCAGATAGAGGCCATGTGTAGATAGAGGCCATGTGCAGATAGAGACCATGTGCAGATAGAGACCATGTGTAGATAGAGGCCATGTGTAGATAGAGCCCATGTGCTGATAGAGACCATGTATAGGTAGAGACCATGTTTAGATAGAGGCCATGTGTAGATAGAGGCCATGTGTAGATAGAGACCTTGTGCAGATAGAGACCGCGTACTGATAGAGACCATGTACTGATAGAGACCATGTGCTGATCGAGACCATGTGTAGATAGAGACCATGTGCTGATAGAGACCATGTGTAGATAGAGACCATGTGCTGATAGAGACCATGTGCTGATAGAGACCATGTGTAGATAGAGGCCATGTGCTGATAGAGACCATGTGCTGATAGAGGCCATGTGTAGATAGAGACCTTGTGCAGATAGAGACCGCGTACTGATAGAGACCATGTGTTGATAGAGACCATGTGCTGATCGAGACCATGTGTAGATAGAGACCATGTGCTGATAGAGACCATGTGTAGATAGAGACCATGTGCTGATAGAAACCATGTGTAGATAGAGGCCATGTGCTGATAGAGACCATGTGCTGATAGAGACCATGTGTTGATAGAGACCATGTGCTGATAGAGACCGTGTGTAGATAGAGACCGTGTGTAGATAGAGACCATGAGTTGATAGAGACCATGTGCTGATAGAGACCATGTGTAGATAGAGACCGTGTGTAGATAGAGACCATGTGTTGTTAGAGACCATGTGCTGATAGAGACCATGTGCTGATAGAGACCCTGTGCTGATAGAAACCATGTGTAGATAGAGACCATGTGCTGATAGAGACCATGTGCTGATAGAGACCATGTATAGATAGAGACCATGTGCAGTTAGAGTGAGGAACAGGAGCCCAATTCCGACCTGAGTTACAGTGGGGAGAACAAGTATTTGATACACTGCCGATTTTGCAGGTTTTCCTACTTACAAAGCATGTAGAGGTCTGTAATTTCTATCATGGGTACACTTCAACTATGAGAGACGGAATCTAAAACAAAAATCCAGAAATTCACATTGTATGATTTTTAAGTAATTAATTTGCATTTTATTGCATGACATAAGTATTTGATACATCAGAAAAGCAGATCTTAATATTTGGTACAGAAACCTTTGTTTGCAATTACAGAGATCATACGTTTCCTGTAGTTCTTGACCAGGTTTGCACACACTGCAGCAGGGATTTTGGCCCACTCCTCCATACAGATCTTCTCCAGATCCTTCAGGTTTCGGGGCTGTCGCGGGGCTATACGGACTTTCAGCTCCCTCCAAAGATTTTCTATTGGGTTCAGGTCTGGAGACTGGCTAGGCCACTCCAGGACCTTGAGATGCTTCCTACGGCGCCACTCCTTAGTTGCCCTGGCTGTGTGTTTCGGGTCGTTGTCATGCTGGAAGACCCAGCCACGACCCATCTTCAATGCTCTTACTGAGGGAAGGAGGTTGTTGGCCAAGATCTCGCGATACATGGCCCCATCCATCCTCCCCTCAATACGGTGCAGTCATCCTGTACCCTTTGCAGAAAAGCATCCCCAAAGAATGATGTTTCCACCTCCATGCTTCACGGTTGGGATGGTGTTCTTGGGGTTGTACTCATCCTTCTTCTTCCTCCAAACACGGCGAGTGGAGTTTAGACCAAAAAGCTCTATTTTTGTCTCATCAGACCACATGACCTTCTCCCATTCCTCCTCTGGATCATCCAAATGGTCATTGGCAAACTTCAGACGGGCCTGGACATGCGCTGGCTTGAGCAGGGGGACCTTGCGTGCGCTGCAGGATTTTAATCCATGACGGCGTAGTGTGGTACTAATGGTTTTCTTTGAGACTGTGGTCCCAGCTCTCTTCAGGTCATTGACCAGGTCCTGCCGTGTAGTTCTGGGCTGATCCCTCACCTTCCCCATGATCATTGATGCCCCACGAGGTGAGATCTTGCATGGAGCCCCAGACCGAGGGTGATTGACCGTCATCTTCAACTTCTTCCATTTTCTAATAATTGCGCCAACAGTTGTTGCCTTCTCACCAAGCTGCTTGCCTATTGTCCTGTAGCCCATCCCAGCCTTGTTCAGGTCTACAATTTTATCCCTGATGTCCTTACACAGCTCTCTGGTCTTGGCCATTGTGGAGAGGTTGGAGTCTGTTTGATTGAGTGTGTGGACAGGTGTCTTTTATACAGGTAACGAGTTCAAACAGGTGCAGTTAATACAGGTAATGAGTGGAGAACAGGAGGGCTTCTTAAAGAAAAACTAACAGGTCTGTGAGAGCCGGAATTCTTACTGGTTGGTAGGTGATCAAATACTTATGTCATGCAATAAAATGCAAATTAATTACTTAAAAATCATACAATGTGATTTTCTGGATTTTTGTTTTAGATTCCGTCTCTCACAGTTGAAGTGTACCTATGATAAAAATTACAGACCTCTACATGCTTTGTAAGTAGGAAAACCTGCAAAATCGGCAGTGTATCAAATACTTGTTCTCCCCACTGTATGTGCCCGTAAATGGAATGGAATAAGTTTTTATGCACTTTTCGCTCAGTGCGTATTCTGACCTTGAATTTAAGCATGAGAATAGCATGCTATTCACCCGCAATTTGCTTGGGGGTGGAGATTGAATAAATGAAGGTGTGGCAAGAGTGTGTCTCCAGATACCCGTATTCTGACCTTGACTCAATTCCCAAATAATTCCACCACCATTATGCACGCTGAAACCATGAATTATATCTAGCAAACTATCGGTTCCAAGAGGAAAAAGCATGTACTTTATTTTTTCAGATCGAAACAACACCATTCTCCATGCACTGCAATTTACAAATTGATAAGAGCTATTGATAAGAGCTAGGTAAATTAGTAATCTGTTTGGATAAGGGACTTGTAAAACAAGTGTCATTTATATTTACATCTATTTGACCTTATAATCACTGGAGACAAATGTGAAACCAGTCATATGACAGCAAACTGAAGCACATCAACATATGACATTTCCCACTGTAAAAATGATGAAATGCTGTGCCATTATTCAGAATTGAAATTGTATGTATTTTTAACTTGCGGGGATGGGCACTCTCAAATGTCTTAATTATAAGTTACCCTGACTTTCTCTGTCTCCTATTTCTATCATGTTAAATATTAGCCACTATCAGTATCGACCGTCAATAGGCAAACAATAGATGAGGGTATTGCCTACTATTGTAGACTATTCTCCCTATTATAATTCTATGTACACTAATCTTCCAACATTAACATGGGTTGAAGAACTGAATGTGGCAATTTTCAGAATGAATCAAACCACAGTTTTCTTCTTTTTGCGCGTAAATGCTCCCCTAACCTGTTTTTTATGATTCATAAATACTTTCCTTAACCTAAATAATCTACAATATCAGAGTATTTTTAGATCTACCAATTCGTGCTGAAAGAGAGACGAATATGTATATATTTAGATGGCTTTCTTTCATTGATCCCTAATATTCTGAACCCGTTCTGTCAAATTATTCTAGTGAGTCTGAAAACAAAATTCAAACTAAAAGATACACCGTATTTATAGGGCTGGCATAAGATAAATGTACTAAATGTACTGAGGGTAGGAGGGTAGGAGGGTAGGCTGCCGTCTTATCGGCTCTCAACCAATCATGCTATTTTGTTAGTTTTTTCGTGTTGTTTGTAACTTGTTTGTACATAATGTTGCTGCTACTGTCTCTTATGACCGACAAGAGCTTCTGGACATCAGAACTGGGATTATTCACCTCAAATTGGACGAGGAGATCTTCTTCAGTGAGTCGGACGTGAGGGATTTGCTGCAGAAACCCAACGAGGCCCCGATCCCCATTATTCGCTGGAGAAGGAAATGGAGATTTCGAGGTAAAAGATCAGGGTGCCTTGCGAGGATCAGGCGATGAGTTGCTAATCTGCCCTTTCCTTCCGTTCTGCTAGCTAACGTTCAATCGCTGGAAAATAAATGGGACGAAATGAAAGCACGTATATCCTACCGACGGGACATTAAAAACTGTAATATCTTATGTTTCACCGTGTTGTGGCTGAACGACGACAATAAGAACGGACAGCTGGCGGGTTGTACACTCTATCGGCAAGACAGAACAGCAGCCACTGGTAAGACATGGGGCGGGGGCCTATGCATTTATGTAAACAACAGCTGGTGCACGATTTCTAAGTTTTGTATCTCATGATAAGCTGTAGACCACACTATCTACCAAGATAGTTCTCATCTGTATTTTTCGTAGCTGTCTACATACCACCACAGAGCGAGATTGGCACTAAAACCGCACTCAATGAGATGTATTCTGCCATAAGCAAACAGGAAAACGCTCATCCAGAGGCGGCGCTCCTAGTGGCCGGTGACTTTAACGGAGGGAAACATAAATCACTTTCACCGAATTTCTATCAGCATGTTAAATGTGCAACCAGAGGGGAAAAAAATCTAGACCACCTTTACTCCACACACAGAGACACATACAAAGATCTCCCTCGCCCTCCATTTGGCAAATCTTACCATAACTCTATCCTCCTGATTCCTGCTTACAAGCAACAATTAAAGCAGGAAGCACTAGTAACTCGATCTATTAAAAAGTGGTCAGATGAAGCAGATGCTAAAATAAAGGACTGTTTCGCTAGCACAGACTAGAATATGTTCTGGCATTCTTCCGATGGCATTGAGGAGTACACCACATCAGTCACTGGCTTTATCAATAAGTGCATCGAGGACGTCGTCCCCAAAGTGAATGTATGTACATACCCCAACCAGAAGCCATGGATTATAGGCAACATTCGCACTGAGCTAAAGGGTAGAGCTGCAGCTTTCAAGGAGCGGGACTCTAACCCGGAAGATTATAAGAAATCCCGCTATTCCCTCCGACGAACCATCAAACAGGCAACGCATCAATACAGGACTAAGATCGAATCGTACCGTCGGATGTGGCAGGGCTTGCAAACTATTACAGACACAAAGGGAAGCACAGCCGAGAGCTGCCCAGTGACACGAGCCTACCAGACGAGCTAAATAAATTCTATGCTCGCTTCGAGGCAAGTACCACTGAAACATGCTTGATAGCATCAGCTGTTCCGTATGACTGTGTGATAACGCTCTCCGCAGCCGATGTGAGTAAGACCTATAAACAGGTCAACATTCACAAGGTCGCTGGGCCAGACAGATTACTAGGACGTGTACTCCGAGAATGCGCTGACCAGCTGGCAAGTGTCTTCACTGACATTTTCAACCTCTCCCTGTCTGAGTCTGTAATACCAAAATGTTTCAAGCAGACCACCAAAGTCCCTGTGCCCAAGAACACCAAGGTAACCTGCCTAAATGACTACCAACCCGTAGCCATGAAATGCTTTGAAAGGCTGGTCATGGCTCACATCAACGACATTATCCAAGAACTCCTAGACCCACTCCAATTTGCATGCCGCACCAACAGATCCACAGATGATGCAATCTCTATTGCACTCCACACTGCCCTTTCCCACCTTCACAAAAGGAACACCTATGTGAGAATGCTACTCCATGACTACAGCTCAGCTTTCAACACAATAGTGCTGTCAAAGCTCATCACTAAGCTAAGGACCCTGGGACTAAACACCTCCTTCTGCAACTGGATCCTGTACATCTTGATGGGCCGCCCCAAGGTGGTAAGGGTAGGTAACAACACATCCGCCACGCTGATCCTCAACACGGGGGCCCCTCTGGGGTGCATGCTCAGTCCCCTCCTGTACTCCCTGTTCACTCATGACTGCACTGCCAGGCACAACTCCAACACCATCATCAAGTTTGCTGATGACACAACAGCGGTAGGCCTGATCACCGACAACGATGAGACAGCCTATAGGGAGGAGGTCAGAGACCTGACAGTGTGGTGCAAGGACAACAACCTCTCCCTCAACGTGATCAAGACAAAGGAAATGATTGTGGACCACAGAAAAAGGAGGATCAAGCACGCCCCATTGGCATCGACGGGGCTGTAGTGGAGCAGGTTGAGAGCGTCAAGTTCCTTGGCGTCCACATCACCAACAAACAAACATGGTTCGAGCACACCAAGGCAGTTTAAGAGCACGACAAAACCTATTCCCCTCAGGAGACTGAAAAGATTTAGCATGGGTCCTCAGATCCTCAAAAGGTTTTACAGCTGCACCATCGAGAGCATCCTAACAGGTTGCATCACTGCCTGGTATGGCAACTGCTCGGCCTCCAACCGCAAGGCACTACAGAGGGTAGTGAGCACGGCCTAGTACATCACCGGGGCCAAGCTTCCTGTCATCCAGGACCTCTATACCAGGCAGTGTCAGAGGAAGGCCCTAAATATTGTCAAAGACTCCAGCCACCCTAGTCATAGACTGTTCTCTCTGCTACCACATGGCAAACGGTACCGGAGTGCCAAGTCTAGGTCCAAGTGGCTTCTAAACAGCTTCTCCCCCCAAGCCATAAGACTCCTGAACAGTTAATCAAATGGCTACCCAGACTATTTGAACCCCCCCGCCCCCACGCAGCTGCTACTCTCTATTATCATCTATGCATAGCCACTTTAACTACCCTACCTGCATGTACATAATTACCTCAACTACCTCGACACCGGTGCCCCCGCACATTGACACATTGACTCTGTACCGGTACCCCCTGTATATAGCCCCACTTTTGTTATTTACTGCTGCTCTTTAATTATTTGTTTTTCCTTTTTCTTACTATAAAATTATAGTTTTTTATGTATTTTCTTAAAACTGCATTGTTGGTAAAGGGCTTGTAAGTAAGCATTTCAATGTAAGGTCTGCAGCTGTTATATTCGGCGAATGTGACAAATACAATTTAATTTTATTTGATCTCTTGGACAAAATGGTGGAAATTAAATACAAAAAATATTCACAGTATAGGACCTTAAGTGAAGTGAGTGGTCATGGATGTGAAGACAAGATTGCCTAGTCACTAAGCTCTTCCAGTCAGTGGGTTTCTAGTTCAATTAAAATGGTATCGCCAGTGGACTGTGGCTTAGTAAAACTTTCATCAGCTTCTACCCCCAAGCCATAAGACTACTGAACAATTCATTAAATGGCAACCCGGACTATTTGCATTTTACACTGCTGGTACTTGCTGTTTATTATCTATGTATACAGTGATCCCTCGCCACTTCGCGGTTCACTTATCGCGGATTCGCTATTTCGCGGATTTCCATAATGCATTTTTTTTTTTTTTTTTGTGCATTGTGCTCTGCATTCTGATTCGCTAAAAACTCACTCCCGCTTCTTGTATCAAAACATGCTACGAATTGTGCTATCATTTTGTCGTCTCGTGCAGTTATGTGTACGTACATAAAACAGCTTGGCAAATTTACATTAAGTTGGCCAGGAAGGAAGGAAGGACTAACGCTTGGTCGCTTAGCAACCATGGTGCGAATGGCCACTGAACTTAAGCGAGTAGCTGAGGAATGGGACCCTTTGATGAGCCGTTCATTACAGTTCTCCAACGTAATCGATGGTGGCATGTCGGTGTACAAGGATCTTTTTGCAAAGAAGAAAAAAGAGCGACAACAGCTGCCTATCACTATGTTCTTCTCCCGAACAAACACACCTGCACCGCGGGCTTCAGAAGAAGAGAACACTGCAGAGCGCAGTCAGGATGCAGCGGCCCAGTCTGAAGAGCAGTGAAACGGCCTACACGTGAGTCACTGTATTTGTATACATGTAATAGTTGCTAATTGTAAAAAAAAAAAAAGTTTTCTATTTCGCGGATTTCACTTATCGCGGGTCATTTTCGGAACGTAACCCCCGCGATAAACGAGGGATTACTGTAGTCACTTTATCCCTACCAACTGTACATGTACATATTACCTCAATTACCTCGTAACCCTGCACGTTGACTCGGTACCGGTACCCGTTTGTATATAGCCTAGTAATTGTTATTTCCTTTTGTTACTTTTTTAGTTATTGAGTAAATATTTTCGAAACTCTTATTTTCTTAAAACTGCATTGTTGGCTAAGGGCTTGTAAGTAAGCATTTCACGGTAAGGTCTACACCTGTTGAATTCAGCACATGTGACAAATACAATTTGATTTGATTTGATTTGATCATCCACATTAATCTCCCAAAGTGTCTTGATTATAGCCCCCTTTGTGATTGTCCCTAGTTGCTACCCACATATTGCTCGTGATTACTCACCCTGATTGAGGCCTGAAGGCCTGATACATGATTAAACTCATAATCTCTTTTCAGTATACAGTATAATTATGGTCATAGAGTATGAATTAACAACGGGAATCACATATTGTAGAGGAGAGTGGGAATCATTGACAGCATACAGGGATATTTTATTTTAAAAAGTGTTACACAATACCTTTGTGTAGGCAGGCATGTTGCTAAAATGTTATTTATTTATTTATTTATTTTACCTTTGTTTAACCAGGTAGGCAAGTTGAGAACAAGTTCTCATTTACAACTGCGACCTGGCCAAGATAAAGCAAAGCAGTTCGACACATACAACAACACAGAGTTACACATGGAGTAAAACAAACATACAGTCAATAATACAGTACAAAAACAAGTCCATATACAATGTGAGCAAATGAGGTGAGATAAGGGAGGTAAAGGCAATAAAAAGGCCACGGTGGCGAAGTAAATACAGTATAGCAATTAAAAACACTGGAATTGTAGATTTGCAGTAGGCGAATGTGCAAAGTAGAAATACTGGGGTGCAAGGGAGCAAAATAAATAAATAAATACAGTAGGGGATGGGGTAATTGTTTGGGCTTTTATAGATGGGCTATGTACAGGTGCAGTGATCTGTGAGCTGCTCTGATAGCTAGTGCTTAAAGCTGGTGAGGGAGATAAGTGTTTCCAGTTTCAAACATTTTTGTAGTTCGTTCCAGTCATTGGCAGCAGAGAACTGGAAGGAGAGGCGGGCGGCCAAAGGAGGAATTGGCCCTGGGGGTGACCAGTGAAATACACCTGCTGGAGCATGTGCTACGGGTGGGTGCTGTAATGGTGACCAGCGAGCTGAGATAAGGCGGCACTTTACCTAGCAGGGTCTTGTAGATGACCTGGAACCAGTGGGTTTGGCGACGAGTATGAAGCGAGGGCTAGCCAACGAGAGAGTACAGGTTGCAGTGGTGGGTAGTATATGGGGCTTTGGTGACAAAACGGATGGGACTGTGATAGACTGCATTCAATTTGTTGAGTAGGGTGTTGGAGGCTATTTTGTAAATGACATCGCCGAAGTCGAGGATCGGTAGGATGGAAAGTTTTACGAATGTATGTTTGGCAGCATGAGTGAAGGATGCTTTGTTGTGAAATAGGAAGCCAATTCTAGATTTCATTTAGGATTGGAGATGTTTGATGTGAGTCTGGAAGGAGAGTTTACAGTCTAACCAGACACCTAGGTATTTGTAGTTGTCCACATAATCTAAGTCAGAACCTTCCAGAGTAGTGATGCTGGGCGGGCGGGCAGGTGTAGGCAGCGATCGGTTGAAGAGCATGCATTTAGTTTTACTTGAATTTAAGAGCAATTTAGCCCACTAATATTATTACCTAATTCCAGTATGCCCTGGTATACCCAGCTATATACTGAGTGGACAAAACATTAGGAACACCTGCTCTTTCCATGACAGACTGACCAGGTGAATCCAGGTGAAAGCTATGATCCCTTATCGATATAGCTTGTTAAATCCAGGTCAATCAGTGTAGATGAAGGGGAGGAGACAGGTTAAAGAAGGATTTTTAAGACTTGAGACAATTGAGACGGATTGTATATGTGTGCCATTCAGAGGATAAATGGGTAAGACAAAAGATTTAAGTGCCTTTGAACTGGGTATGGTAGTAGGTGCCAGGCTCACGAGTTTCCCGTGTGTATAGTCAACCACCCAAATGACATCCAGCCAATTTGACACAACTTTGGGAAGCATTGGAGTCAACATGGGACAGCATCCTTGTGGAACGCTTTCGACACCTTGTAGTCCATGCCCCAACAATTGAGTACTGTTCTGAGGGCAAAAGAGGGTGCAACTCAATATTAGGAAGGTGTTCCTATTGTGTTGTACACTCAATGTATATCTTCCATTATAACTCATGCTAGCTTTTATCATACCCACTGGGCAAAAACTGGGGAAATCAACATTGTTTCTATGCCATTTCAACAAAAAAATTCAATGTGATGATTTTGAATCAACGTGGAAAACTGATTGGATTTACAAAAAGTCATCAATGTAAGGGAATTTCTTAATTTTCCCCCCAACTTTTATCCTAAATCCAATAACCAGTTGTTTTTTTTTTTGATTTCACATTGAATTCATGTTCGTTGACAACTCAACCAAATGTAAATCAAAATCAGACGTTGAACTGAAGTCTGTGCCCAGGGGGTATCATGTAGAGAGGATGCCGCTGTGCTTTTATTCTTTGTATTGGAATACATAGTGTGGTGTCTGGTGTCTGTTGATTTGTAGACAGTATGATATTTGAGGAAGTAAACAATCCACCCTCGAGGAATAGGAGCTCCGGAGAGACAGATGGACAGACACAACCAAAACAGAGGATTTCATGAGGACATGACCCCAACACACACACACACACACACACACACACACACACACACACACACACACACACACACACACACACACACACACACACACACACACACACACACACACACACACACACACACACACACACACACACACACACACACACATATACAAGTGCATCAAACACACAAAATACGGTGTCCACACACAAACACACAACACAACACATGCTCTTCCTCCTCTCATCTCTCATCTCTGATTTATTTCCTTTATTGCCTCCCACGCTAACCTTGTATCCTCTTCAGGCACTGGAACATTGGTGACGCAACAACAGGATATTCGCTAGCGTCACTCAGCACGCTTATGAAGTTAACTTTATTGGCGTATGCTCCATGACAAATGTCCACACTGGACTTTCTTCCTCTCAAGAGACAGTGGTCACGATGACTACTGGCCAAGCATAAACGTTGATGTCCGCTGAGCTGAATTAAGGTTGGCAGCCTGAATAGATCTATGACTATATCAACCATGACTTTTCCAGCAAGAGACGGAGACCTTGCCTGAAATGCACTGCAACTTTGACCGAAGCACTGATCGTGATATTACTGTGATCATTATCATTCATTATTGCATTGAGACTATTGTAGACTCTCAGAGGGAAAGGCTATAGCTTGACTTAACCCTGAGAAAACATTTACTTTAATAAGATTCTGACTATTAAGGCACTGTAAGGCATTTACTATTTCCCGAAACTCATTACACCACATGCATCCTCTCTCTGAGTCAGCATTAACTAGATAAGACTTGTCTCTAAATTTGCTGGTCCTTAACCCCACAGAAAGAAAATGGTCCATTCATTTGAGCAACACGTTCAAATCCTAGAAGACATGTAGTGTACTCAGCACAGCTGGACAGGGCAGCTGCCGGCCTTGGACCTGGATCTTTATCCTGTAAACTTACCCCAAACATACATGCACGCACACACACACACACACACACACACACACACACACACACACACACACACACACACACACACACACACACACACACACACACACACACACACACACACACACACACACACACACACACACACACACACACACACACACACACACACACACACACCCCCCCCCCCCCTGAGGGAGAGCCGAACCCCAGCCACAAACGGATGAAATCCCAGCGGTTAAATTGAATACAATTGGATAGTGGGCCACAGCTGCAGGGGAATCAGTACAGCTTTTGACCTTTGACCCCCAGCAGAGTTTCCCATCCAGTTGCCTGTCTGTCAGTCAACCTGTGACCTACAAGTCAGTGGGAGCCGTGGTTCACATGGTGTACTTGTACTACACCCAGGATAGGAGGTGGATATTAGTGTTATCCAGCGTGGTGCATTGACTCGAACCTTACATGAGGGAGAGATGTGGTCAATGTGTTACCTCTATGGTTTCCTTTCTCTCTTTACGTACACATTGTGGTCAAGACTGAAACACAAATAAAACCATACAGGAGAGAGAGAGAGAACATTATCCTTCAGTGGATTCCAGTCCTGCAGAATCAGCCGATTATGTATTTCTATTATTTTGAAATGCAACTGATCCATAACTTGGTAGTCAGGTGTTGAAACAAAGATAAGTTAATCAAATGTCATAGAGAGGTGCCAGCAGATACTGTGGTATTTGGTATTTTGGTATTTTATTAGGATCCCCATTAGCTGTTGCAAAAGCAGCAGTTTTGGGTCCACACAAAACATGAAACATAATACAGAATTACATAATACAGAACATCATTAGACAAGAACAGCTCAAGGACAGAAATACATACATTTTTAAAAAGGCACAAGTAGCCTACATACTGTATCAATGCATACACACAAACTATCTAGGTCAAATAGGGGAGAGGCGTTGTGCCACGAGGTGTTGCTTTATCTGTTTTTTGAAACCAGATTTGCTGTTTATTTGAGAAATATGAGATGGAATGTAACTCTTCTTCGTCTGATGAACAGGAAGGATCGGACCAAAACGCAGCGTGGTAAGTGTTCATGCTTTATAGAAAAAACTGAACACTAAATACAAAATAACAAAGTGAATAAACGAAAACCGAAACAGTCCTGTAAGGTGCTACAACACAAAACAGAAAACAACTACCCACAAAACCAACATGGAAAATGGCAACCTAAATAGGATCCCCAATCAGAGACAACGAGAAACAGCTGTCTCTGATTGGAACCAATTCAGGCCACCATAACTCTACAAACCCCTAGACCATACAAAATCCCCATAGAAAAACAAAAACCCTAGACAAAACAAAAACCCCTAGACAATACAAAAACTAAACAAACCACCCTTGTCACACCCTGACCTAACCAAAAAATTAAGAAAACAAATATAACTAAAGTCAGGGCGTGACATGGAAGGAAATTCCATGCAATAAGGGCTCTATATAATACCGTACGTTTTCTTGAATTTGATCTGGATTTGGGGACTATGAAAAGACCCCTGGTGGCATGTCTGGTGGGATAAGTGTGTTTATCAGAGCTGTGTGTGGTCCTAAGGAACTGTATTTTCACACGCTTGACATCCTTCCACAAACCTCATTGGCATAACCTGAGAAGCTATTCTGAGATAGAGTTCCATTGTGTTCCTGGATGTTCTGAATGCACATCACAGCAGCCCCACTCACATGGAACCAAACACAACCCATCATCGCTAGTAGTCTGGGTGTAAGAGACCCGATCAAAACAATTCAGAGGTGTTTATAGTGTGCCGGTCTTACTGCAGCCAATGGGTCCCGGGGTTGCACAGAGGGGTACCTTATATGCCCCTAGACCTCTCTACGCTGCCCCATAACCCAACCCACTCCTCCATCTACTTCCCACTCAGAGCCACATGCCCATCTGGGAGCAGGATTGGTGACAACACACACATTATTACTCACAACCCTTTTTGACAACATTCACATCCATACAAATACACACACACCAATTCGCACAGGTGTGCAAAACACATCCATGCAATGTCACACTTAGCATCATGGTTCCCTAGAAATCTACCAGTCCTGAAAGAATGACAAACAAACAAATAGCATCGACTGTCTCAGAACATCAACTGTGTATGTGCGTGTCTCAGAACATCGACTGTCTATGAGCGTGTCTAAAAACATTGATTGTGTATGTGCTTGTCTAAGAACATCGATTGTGTATGTGCGTGTCTAAGAACATCGACTGTGTATGTGCGTGTCTAAGAACATCGACTGTGTATGTGCGTGTCTAAGAACATCGATTGTGTATGTGCGTGTCTAAGAACATCGACTGTGTATGTGCGTGTCTAAGAACATCGACTGTGTATGTGCGTGTCTAAGAACATCGACTGTGTATGAGCGTGTCCTGTTCTTCACGTTATGCTGAGCTGTCTGAATAGGGCTGGTCAGCGCTGCCCTGACACACACGCAAACACACAAACTCAGGGAGAAAGAGACTTGATTAACAATGTGCTTAAGTGAGAAAACAGAGCTGTCTTGACTCAATGTTGTCCTCTTTGTTCCATTAAGCTGCAGCTCATTCTGCACGGGCACTGAGAGGACACCTGCTGCTGGGTCCTTCCTGTGCTATGTGGGAGGGAATTGAGCTTCTCTGGCTGAGACTCAAGGGGGGGCAGCTGTTTTAGAGAGGCTGCTTCCCGATATTAACACACACACACACACGCACACACATACACACATGCACGTACACACACTAATGCCCACACACACACACACACAAACACACACACACACACACACACACACACACACACACACACACACACACACACACACACACACACACACACACAGTGCCACCACTCACCCCCAGTCGCCCTGTTGCCATGCTGCTGTGAGGCCACTTCTCTCCAACAATTCCTCCCCCTCCCGGGCCAACCAGGATTCAGGGGGCCGCATGGTTAGGGTAATTGCAGCTGGGAGATGTGGCAGTTCCTAAGCAACTCACCAAGAGCCAGTGGGATTGCCGGTTTGAGTATTACGGATGAATCAAGTCTAAAGCTCCCTATTGATGGCACACACAGTATATGCATTCACACTGTGTGGGAGAGAAGATTTTGAGAGCAGTCAACAAGCACTCTGTTGAGTTGTGGACCAAAATGCATCTAGTCTGACTGCTTCTTGATGTCAAAGCAGAGCTTGTCAAAGGCTCTGTGAGGTTTAATTATGGACTATAGGAGCACATGAACAATAAACATTCCACCACATGCACTCAGAATTAGAATTGCTGTATTACAGTGTGTCAATGCCATGATTTATAGAACATGATACAATTACCTTATGGTGATGAGGAATCAGATAGAAGACTGTAAATTCTTACATTAGGGAATTATACTGTAGATGGAACATTTATCTGAAACACGATGTTTAGGAACAGATCATGTCACCATGATCAGAACCATAGATGACCAGTCATATGGTAACAGAGTGACTCCATCAAGCAGAGCATTCCATTTGAAATGATCCTAGGGGGATATGCATGTGAGACACACAGCACTTTGGCCGGGATTCAATCAGAGGCGTATTTCAGACAAGCGGTCAAGAGCATTGCGGAGCATGCTGCAAATGTCGGCTCAAGAGTTAATCAGCTTTAAAAGTAAAGTACAGTGCATTTGTCTACAATGCGTATTTGATTGAATCCCGACCTAAGAAACTTAGTTGAGGTTCAGTTTCCATGTTCTGAGAGGATTTGTCATTGTTTGTTTGTAAAGTAGGGATGTTACATGCATACCATGACAATAAACACTCAAGATATGAAACACATTTCATATTTCTCCAAGTCTGTTGTTCCAGATGGCCAACGAAACAACTTCTCCTTCACTGGGTAGAATATTTTCATTTTTCAAGCATATGAAAATGTAATGTAAAGTCAATTTACCAGGGGACGGTGGTAGACATTGTTGAATTGGGACAAAGGAGGCAATAGAGAGGAAATGTGAAGTGTTCTGCTGTAGCTAAAACAACAGTCCGTTTTAGGGAATGACTGACGTGGGGATATGGCAGAAACAGATATCTGGGAGGAAGGAAGAGGATTTAGGATAAGAGGCTGGCTCGTGACCAGGGCCTCCATGGTGGGAGGAAAAAAAGACTGGAGATAAAAAGGAGTAGAATAAAGACAAGACAGACAAGGGGAGGAAACAAGAGCGATAGAGAGGTCGAGGGCGAGTGGTGTGTGTGTGCGTGTATGTTTCCGTGCGTGTGTGTGCGTATCTGCACGAGTGTGTATGTGTGTGTGTGAGCACATGTTCAAGTGCTTGTCTGTGTGAAAAACAGACGGCAGCTGGTGAAGGAGATTAAAGTTTCTATCTCTACAGTAACTGCCTCTTCAAACCCCCAACTGCTCAGATGCTAAACACACCCTCCTCACCCCCCTTTCTTCCACAAGTCCTATACCACCCCTACTTACCCCCACCCAACCCCCACCCTACAACTCATCATAGACCACCAACCATTTCCTCTGTCTTCCCCCTCTCCTTCCGTCTGTGAGCTGACAACAGAGGTCCATTTGGAAAGTGGTGCACGAGATCTTTTTTCCACTGGGTGGACAGAAAGAGGCTACAGAAGCAGAATGTGGCTTTATTCAATATGTATCACTGAAATTCAGCATTACAGAGTTATTGAAATTTAAAGGCAATATTCCCGCATTATCGGAGACTTCATTTACTGTTAACAATGCAGATGTCGGTTCAGTAGGAAATTACATTTAAATCTCTAGCAAGCTATCTGTAACGCATCAGCAAAACAGATTGAATATAGCCCTTGTTGTTAATTGTCCTCATAGTGTACGGTCATTAAGTCAGAGTTTGTTGTTTTTCTCTGCACTAATAAAGGCTTTATTCAATCCGTGTCACGGGAATTCAGCATTACACAGTTACAGAAATGTAAAGGCAATGTTCCCGCATTAGTGAAGACTGCATCCACGGTAAAACCTGCATATGTTTGTTCAATCGGAAATTACCTCTACATTTCTATTGTGCAATCTGTAACGCTTCAGGGATACAGATTGAATAGAGCCCTTAGTTAATATACTTTATTGTACATTTTCTTTGCAGATCAGGGAAATATGTCGGGACACAGGCCAGGATTCAATCCGACTTTGTCGACTAGGCACCTTTTAAAGGCAACATGACCTTGTTCGCAGAGACTGCATTCAAGCTACGTACCAGTCAAAACTTTGGACACACCTACTAATTCCAGGGTTCTTCTTTATTGTACAATTTTTTTATAAAAGTGAAGACAAGAAAACTATTAAATAACACTAGGAACCATGTAGTAACCAAAAAAGTGTTAAACAAATATATTTTAGATTTTAGATTCTTCATAGTAGCCACCCTTTGCCTTGATGACAGCTTTGCACAATCTCAAATATAAAATACATTTGTTTAACACTTTTTTGGTTACTACATGATTCCATATGTGTTATTTCATAGTTTTGTTGTCTTCACTTTTATTCTAAAATGTAGAAAATAAATAAAAACCCTTGAATGAATAGGTGTGTCCAAACATTTGACTGGTACTGTATATCGGCTCAATCAGAAATTAAGTGTCAAGCGCGGTATTATCTATTGCTGATTGGATTGAATCCTGGCCTAAAACATGCATCTCAGTGCTAGAGGTGTCACTACAGACCCTGGTTCGATCCCGGGCTGGATCCCGGCTGTGATCGGGAGTTCCATAGCGCGGCGCACAATTGGCCCAGCATTGTTCGGGTTAGGGGAGGCCGTCATTGTAAAATAAGAATTTGTTCTTAATACATTGGCGCTCATACTGTAATAGATGTTGTATATGCATATGTATTTCTTCTCCAGCTCATTTTTTGGATTAACAACATGTAGCAAAGTGGACATACTGATATGACATACAATTCACAGCGAATTAAAATTCAGAGACATTATTTATTATTTCACCAGTTGGTTGTTTTATTTATTTTCAGCAATAACACCAAATGTATTTCTATTGTCTTTTTCGCTTGCTATCTTGGGAGATGCGTTTGAATTGTAAACAATGAAAATGATCAAATACATTTCAGAAAACTCCTGACAAGCAGTGTATGACCAGGAAAGGGCAGACCGTAGCCACCCTTCCTCATTTTTATAACAATACATGTCATCTTATAGCTTTGAGTCTCTCATATTTACATAGATACAGCCAGGTTCCAGCTCAATACAAGTGAAACCTCTTGTTTTTTTTCTTGTTTTTTCTTTATTTTCTTAAAGAATTATATGTACATCCTTAACCACTAGCTGCCTGCTGCCAGGGTACACAGTTAGAATGACTTGCTTAATTCATGTATCTATTCTTGATTAATTACTTAAACTGTAAATCAACTTTATAGCAGAATTTTGCAACACAACTCTTACAAATAAAGTGTATAATACAGAGCTCAAGACATTGTCTTTCAGATAAAAATTGAAAAAAAGGAAAATAAACAAAAACATATTGCACTTAAAGTCAGGACAGCGGTGGACCTGGTTTGTGGTTAGGGGAAGGGAGAGCTTTCATCTGAGTGCAATGGGTGAAGCATCCAGCAAGATATCTAAATAAATAGGCAGACCTTTGTACAGGTGAAGCATTTATTTAATTTTTTATGTCTATGAAAAGAGCAACCTCCCAACAGTATTGCTCAGTATACTTATGGAGTGCAGGTTTGAACTTAAAACAATAAAAAAAAAGACATTTTATGTGTAAAACAAAAATGAATAACAATAAAATCAAGCTTGGAAGCTTCATAGTCAAGTGCCTTAATGTCCTGAGAATGCTGCCTCGTTCAGTCTAGGTGGCGCTACAATGAATTCCTTATCAGAACACAGTCAAGTGTTACTTCTCTTTTTTCGATGGTCTTTGGAGACAGGCAGCAAGTCTTTTCGAGTTCGACTGCTTTTGCAGTTTTGGTCCGTTCCGTTGTTGGTATTTTTCCATCTTTCTCTCTCTCTCTTTTCCCTCTGTTTCTCAGTGTCTTTTCCTGTATTATTTGGATGAATGCGACAAGGTGAGACCCTGTGAGAGAGTGCTGAAAAGAACACATGCTGACTGTGCTTGAGAGAGTTGTGTACACCTTGAACAGAAAAAAAGATACAAAACCGGACAAAAAGTGGTTTTTCGTCCAGTCATCCAGACATTGATCCAGCTATCACGTTTCTCCTTTTTCTCGCAAGCCTGTTTGGAAATGGTCATGAATGCAATGTGAGACATTGAGAATCTAGGACAAAACAAACCTTTGCGTCGTACCAACAGCATTTGAACTGGCTCTAAAGGAGGAGGAGGATGGGGGTTGTAAAAAAAAAAGAAGGAAAATATCAACAAAAGCGCCAAAACAGTACCGGACTGTCTTCATGTCTGCGGAGGTTTCAGCACCCCATCCTTTCTACAGTACGTCCGGACAAACCAACGTATATCGTTATGAACCACAGAGAGTGATCAATTATCAATGAGAGTGATCAGAGAAGCGTCCAGCCGTCACATGACTTGACCAGCTGTCCTGACTGGGCTCTCCTCTCCATCCCTTCATCCATCCACCATCGGCCCGTCATCATGGTCGTTGTGTAAACAACATCCCCCTCAATGCCACAGCCTAGCTTGCTGTCTCTCTCACACCCAAATTATAGTGGGACAGGAAGATGGCAGAAACAAAACAAAACAGCGAACGTACAAAGAAAAATCAACCTCCCCCTGCTTTCAAGTCAATGTCTTCTCTCTTTCGTCGTCGTCTCTCACTTTCTCTCTCGATCTCTGTGTGTTTACGACGATGAGGAGGTGGACGTGGTGCTGGCCTTCTTCTGGTTGACTAAGTCCATGTAGAGTTCTGAGCGGAGGAAGCGGGGGTACGAGTCCTTCTCCATCAGGCCATATATCCTGCGCTGGGCCAGGTCGAAGCAGGAGCGCGTCACATTCTGAAGGTTGTCCTTGGTGTGCTCTCGGGTGTACGAGTCCAAGTTCACCTGAGAAAGGGAACGAGAGAAGGAGGGAAGGGAAGAAGCAGCAGAACAGGTTAGTTTCACTGCTACTGACAACTGGTTCAAGCTGTTGGGACTGATTTGTGATTTGAAGTTTCCACCCAGCTCTCCAGGTTTGAAACAAAAAGGGAAAGGGGAAAAGTGAGGGAGTATATTTGGTGCATGTCAGACGGCCAAAGAAAGCCAGTTTGTCTGGAATGAACTCACGTCCTCTCCAGCTCACTCGTTCCCTTGTGGGAGCACCTTCTGACAGGCATTACACATTCATCACCTAACATCTTTAGCAGGGGAACAATGCTGAGGGGGCCTGCCAAAATCACTTATTTTTCTATTTACAGCAGGAACAAGTTCATTCATGGCCTAGTTTCTGCCAGGCAGGAGTTAGAAGCGGACATTCGTATAAAGGCTGAATCAAGACGAGTGAGGTTGGAATTAGAGAACACTATCTTAATTGAGGGGCCGCTGACTAAGTCTTTTCCAGTAAGTCAAAGTAAACAATTTGGAAAATGGAAATGGAGAGCTCATTTAGGTATAAACATTGCCTAATGGCTGGAGAGGGTAAATGACAGTTTAATGGTATTTTCCGCCATCCCTTGTGGGTACGGGTCTGTGTTTGTATGGGGATTGCTGCTCACCTCTTTACAAGACTGGATGGCGATGTATTCAGCAAATACTTTCTTGGCTTTGGACGCCATCTTGGATTGCGACTTAATCTTTTTGTAATCCTCGCATGCTAGCCAGAATTCCAGATTCTCTTCGCTGAACTCTGTGCGCAGGAAAGCTCTGAACGCTGCCAGGCCATCTGAAAGGAAGATGAAAGACAGAGGTGTGGGTTAGTGGACGTGACTGGAGAGCCATGGCAACACAGCGGCATCTCTCTCAAAGTGGCAGACTACCTAAAATAGCACAGTAGCCAAGTCCATTGAATCACGCTGTTAAAAAGGGGACTAAAGTCAGCATGCAGTCACCTCAAAAACACCTATCCAGTCACCTCCCATATGCAACAATTATCACCCCACTGACCCTACACTATACTCTGTTACTTTTTCCTGTCATTGACACCAGTAATTAGAATGCCTTTTTCAATGTCGTCTCTGAACAAAGAGAAGCCTTTCTTGTTCTAGGTGGGGTCAGTTTGCTTGTCAATACATTTCTGTTGCTTTGGCTATTGGGATTGGTGTTTTTAATTACTTAAGGAAAAGCCATCAGCAGGGTAAGAATAGCAGGAAGCAGATTCCCACCCTGCCTGGTCGCCCACACCTTTCCGTTTACATGAACCCCCCTGGGCAGATTACATTACACTAAGAGCAAAGGGAGGAAAAGAAAGGTATTCAAGTGTTGTTCCGCTAAGAGAGGGAGTTGAATAGGGATTTGAACAACCAACCCCACAGCACTCAGACCAAGGCCATGAATTATGGAAGCATATAAATATAGTAACACTACTCTGAAGCATTCTCTCTCCCTCTCTCTATCAGCCACCTAGCCTATAATCTGGTCGCTCTCCCCATACACTAATGCATGGTTCTATTCATCCACTGGGATTAGTGGGAGAGCTGCAGCAGAGTGCCCATTCACTGCAGGCGTGCAACAACTCATACACACACTGAATTCACATCGCAAAAGCAACAAGCACAAGCAAGGCATGCATGCTTAATGCACATCAATATGAGCATATTTACAACCTGTACCAGACACCCCCCAACCCCCCCAACCCCCCCCCCCCCCCAAAACACATGCACATTGTTCCTTATTCATAATCAATGCAATTGTTCCCCATGCTTCAGTTCAACTTAAACCAGATCCACATTGGACCTTATCCCCCTGGGTTAGATTGATTAAATGGGTGGAGAGAATAAAGAAGGAGAAGAATAAGAAGGAAAGGCAAACTTACATTTATGGGCCAGCAGCTTGTCCAGAGATTCCCCCCATTTGAGTGCCTCCTCCGGGGTGGGCCTGCAAATGAAAGCGGAGCGGTTCTTTAGCAAGCCCATCTCTGCCAGGTTTCTCATAGTGTGACCCATCCGAAGCTCTGTGCTCCACTGTACTGCACTGGACTGGTAAGGAGCGTCAGTGTGGTCCTTTGGCTAGTCCTCTGTTCAATTACTATTCCTTTCTTCTTATTCTCTCTTTCTTTGTTTTTCTCTCTTTCACACTCTCTGGCGCTCTGGGGCTGTGTGTGAGCGAGCGTGTGTGAGTGGATATGAGTGTGTGTGCCTAAAACTGTCTAACTTCCTCCACTAGACTACTCATCTTATACTCCCTCTCACTGCAGCTCAGGAGCAGGGAGGGGAGGGACTAAGCCGGCCAATCGGGCGAGGGTTTGAACCTGAGGGTCCACCCCCCAGCTTTTATGCCCGCCCCTTGCTTCCCTCATTCGCAATGCTCTCTGATAAAGGATAAACTTCTTCTCCTTCAACAGATCTGCAGCATTATTGACATGGCAACAGAGGAATATAGGACCCAACCATTTGAATCCATTCTAATAACACTACATGCAGAGACACTACTGGTTCTTTTTTACCATTTTCTACCTTATTTACATTTTTATCAGTTACTGTTGCAACTGGCTCCGTGAAGAAATTAAATCTTTCTCTCTCTCTCTCTCTCTCTCTCTCTGTGTGGACAAAACATGTATGTCTCTCTCTACAACATTGCATAATACAGTATAATGTATGACTGACTACTTTCACATAAGCAAACAAATGGACCTCCTGCTCGCTCTGTTACGGTTGCTGGGCGATATTTATTACATTATGCACACTTTAATTTATTTTAAATAGCAGTTGAGTAGATGCAGCTTGTGTTCAAGCGAGCATACTCTAAATACGCAATGGCAGACTATACATTAGACATACATTAGCCATTGTACGGGACCAGGATCAGTTTTGTCAATCAAACTAGCCAAATAGCTACAGTATAAATACAGTATAGAAATAGATATGTAACCATGGATATTGATGTAGTCTGACCGGACCTATCGCTCTGTTACAAGAGTTGACCCATCACTGATCCATTAACATTTCACAATGTTGCAACTCAAAATCAACCACCAGAACACATACATCAAATCTAATACAGATACACTCTCTGAAACATTCTCTATTTAAACAGGTAGAAATAGGAACAAAAAATAACTATATGGCTGCCTTAACCAAAGCCATAACATCTACCTAACCTGTAACGGCATTCACATCCGTCTTAGCTTACGGATCAACCAGAGATTGTTAAACACATTGAGACGTAATTAATCAGTTATCACTCCTCCTTTCTTCCCTCCTTAATTTCTGTCTTTCTCTCAGTGGCTTTACAAGTGCATCTTCACAGTGCCAAATAGTCTGTCTCTCTGAGCCAAGTTATCACCAGCTGGCGTGAGACCCAGAAAGTGGGCATGTGACAAACACACTGACAAACACACTGACAAACACACTGACAAACACATAGCTACACACAAAAAAACTCACTTTACTGACTTCAAGGACTTGTCGAATTTTCCAGCTGGGTTGCTTCCGGGAGACTCATTCCTCCTCCTCAGGAAAGCAAGCCGGTTCTTCATGTCTTTGGCCCTGAGTATGGGAAGGACAGAGAGAAAGAAAGAAAGAAAGAAAGAAAAGGAGAGAGAAAAACAGAGAAAAATGAAGAAAGGGATGTGGAGAGACCAAGTGGGGAGAAGGGGTTTGAGTCTTCCAGAAATTAAAAACAAAACAATTAAATCCAAGTCATGGTAAACACAGCTCAAGTTTAAAGACAAACTCCAGTGGTTCAGATCAGTTCCGTATGCTCAAAATCAGAAAAGGGAAAAAGTGCCAGGGCTGTATACATTTCAGACTTCAGCAGGATATTCAAGTGCAGTAGAGTAGAGTGGTGTCCAGTGGAAGTTACAGCACAGTGACAGCTAGTATCTCTCCCTCTCCGTTGTCAATGTCTTCTTTCAATATATCTCTCCTCTAGTTCTATCCCTGGCAGGTCCTTATGCAGGGAGTGAGTGAATCTGGCAGTGAAGGAGGAGAGACTCACTCCTCTGCGCGATCACACCATTCTCCAGGTGCCGAAAGGGACCCTGAGAGGGAGATAACCCAGGGCCGGGGCCCTCGGGACGGGACATGGTGCACAGCTGCACCCCCTCCACCTCCATCACCCAAACTATACCCCCCACCATCAACAACACCCTGCAACTCCCTTTCCCATCACCATCTCCACAGAGACCCTAGTCTTCCATGCTTTCCAACAATCCCTGGCTGGCTCCTGGCTCCTCCCTCTGACCTCACATGCTTCCTCAAAGGGACACGACCCCACACGATTCCCATTTTCTGGTTGATTTCCACTGTGTATTAGCTATTAGCTCATGCACTAACACGGCGCTGTCCTAGTCACTGTCAGCTGGCCTAATGCCACCAAGAGCCCCAGTGAGACCACCAAACCCAAAAAAGCATTTAATTTTTGGAGCCTGAAAACACACATTCAGTATAAACACTAACACACACACATTTAAACACACACATGCATACTGTACCCATGTACACCCTCACCCTCTCTCTGCCAGTATCAAAGGCCCTCTCCGTGCACCTGATCATGTGGGTTTTCCAGCCATAAAAAAAATAATAATAATAAATAAATAAAAATAACATGTCCTCAAGCTGGGGCTGGTTAGAGTGTTATTGTCTCCTCGTGGCGAAGCTTCTGGAAGTGGCTCTGAAGGCTACAAGACAGAACTTCTTCTCTCCTCTCCTATCTCTTCAGCAGGATGGGAGAGAGACGGTGATCCTCCAGCCAGAGAGAGAGAGAGAGGGGACCATGTGCAACCCCCTCCATCCCGTCCCCCTGACACCGGATGTCTCTGCATTTCTCACTGAGCGAGATCAGGAAATTGATTGTAAAAATAAAAAAAGGCAGACCTCAAGGAATGTGAACAATATTTTTCTAAAATCCTGTTGCTGATTAGTGTGTCTTTTTTTTAGGGCTATCTGGGTGACAGACTTAGCAGCCATTGTGATTCATCTAAAATCAGAAGGTGATCTTTAACAGGCACCATAAAAGGTTATTGGTGTTGCAATGGGCATGATTTTAATATTCCAGAGTAGGGCTGTATTAAACCATGCTCTATCCAGATGAGGAGCTAGCTCTAGTGTGAAGTAAAATTGGGTTGTTGATGTGGTGAAAAACATTAAAAACATTACACTCTACCTCTGGCACAATTTTTCTCTCAACAACCCAGTCACCAGTCTGAAATGATCACTACCTCAAATAAAAAGCTGTTTTAGAAAGGCATAAAATCATCATAGAGAAGTGGAATGTATTTGATTGCTCTATTTTTAGTGTCCATCGCCGTTAGGCTTATAACTATGTGAGGTTAAAGCCGAATAGGGGTACCATGCCAACGTATGTGAGAAAAGGGACTCGTTTTTTACGAGCCCTGGAAAATATTTGCAAGCCTAATGATACCATTTATTAAGCAGGTCTGGTTTCAATACAACTTGAGTGAACTACGCTGGCCCAGGCTGGGTGAAAATATATGACAGGGCTGTGAACACTGGTCAGTGAGAACTGGGAGAGTGATCTGAATTCACAACTCTACATTGCCACCTTCTGGCTGGATTAGTGTACTACAGAGATATGGCCCTCCATTCTCAACATTTTAATGTACTGTAGCAGAATAATTACTAATAACATTGAATTGTTTGGTATTAAAAGATGATGACAGTAAAAATCCCCTTCTGATTTACAAATCTCACAATTTTGGGGGGGAATAAACTACAGTATAGTGATGAAAACTACAGTAAAATGTAATTTTGCTTAACAGACCATCCTACAATCCATTCAAATCATCTCAATATTTCAGTAGTTGAATAGCCTACTTGTTTGTGTTAATGCCATTCTATAAACCTATGTCATGAGTCTATACGTGTTATTGAGAGCCGAGCACATGTGAGGCTGCTGAAACGCGTCTTAGGCTGAGGCAGTGATAAGGAGGTTACGCATATGGCAGCTCTCTGGCCACGGCCATCCATCACATTGCTTCTGTGATTATAAGCTCATACACTGGGCCTGAGGGGCTGAGGGCTACAGCAAAGGTTCCCATTCGGCACAGGGAAGACACCACAGCCACACAGCCACACATCCACACAGCCACAAAGGGCAGGCAGGGGACACATTCTACACAGCTTAGTTAGCTTGTTCACCACGCGGCTGGGTGTCGTCAGGCCCCCTGCCCCCAGTCTAGCTACCCCAAGAAAACAAACAACCTGCTGGGAGAACAACTGGTACTGCAAAGAGGTGAAGGGGCAAGAGGAGAGGGGATCAAGGGAATGTGAGAAGAGACAGAGAGAGAGAGATACAGAGAGAGAGAGAGAGAGAGAGAGAGAGAGAAAGAGAGAGACAGAGAAAGAGAGAGAGAGAAAGAGAGAGGCCCAGCATTGTCTGCTCTCCCTCACCTCTCATCTCTTTGTCTCCTGCATTTAACCCTCAACCCCTCTCCCACCACTCCTAACTCTGCATAACATACCCCAGCTACAGAGCTAATCGCCCACCCACCAGCGGCAGTGGAAGACGTTATGTGTGTTCCTCTCTTCATTAAACATAGCCCTAACCCTGACAGGGTAATCTGCTTTAAAAATGGCAACATCCCTCTATGGGAGATGCTCTCTAATCCCATCCATCCAGAAAACACTTCTGTTACGTCCCATGTTCCCCATCTGCCGGGCAGAGACGTGTGTGTGTGCGTGCTTGTGTCCGTGTAGAGGGTGCTGGAGGGTCTTTGGCGCTGCAATTATCTCAGGTCTCTGTGTTATTCCCACTTCTCCTGGCTCACATTAGAGACAGTAATAGCCTCTCTCCAAGCTAATACTGGTACCGTGAAACTGGGCCACGCTCCCAGGGATCTCTAGCTAGCTAGGCACTAAGAACTCAAGGGGAGAGCTGGAGCGCTGGGGAGGTGCAGAGAGACACACTGCAAATGTACTGTAGATGTGCTAGAGTGTGACTGTCTGACTGACTGACTCACTGACTGACTAACAACCACGGGGGCTACAGGGGGGCATGTCAACACCAACGTTAGATCACATAGAGAGATAAAGAACGGCATTGATGTACCAGAAATGTGCAACAACAAAGTAATAACATAGTATAGTACCCATGTGTAAAGTACTTAAGTACTACTTTAAAGTACTTTTACTGAAGTATTTGGGGGTATCTGTACTTTACAATATAAAGTTTTGACAACTTTTACTTTTCACTACATTCCTAAAGAAAATAACAAACGTTTTACTCCATACACTTTCCTTAGCCCCCCAAAGTACTCATTACAGGACAGGAAAGGACAGGAAAATGGTCCAGTTCACGCACTTATCAAGAGAACATCCCTGGTCATCCATACTGCCTCTGATCTGGAGGACTAACTAAACACACTTGCTTCATTTGTTAATTATGTCTGCGTGTTGGTATGTGTCCCTGGCTATCCGTAAATAAATAAAAACAAGAAAAGGGTGCCGTCTGGTTTGATTAAAATAAGGAATTTGAAATGATTTATATTTTTACTTTTGATACAGGATTAGACATTTTTTTTCAATTTTTGCCTAAAATGACATACCCAAATCTAACTGCCTGTAGCTCAGGACCTGAAGCAAGGATATGCATATTCTTGGTACCATTTGAAAGGAAACAACTTTAAGTTTATGGAAATGTGAAAGGAATGTAGTAGAATATAACACAATAGATCTAGTACAATATAATACAATGCAAGAGAAAGGCCATAATGAATTATTCCAGCCCAGGTGCAATTTAGATTTTGGCCAGTAGATGGTATCAGTGTATGTGCACAGTTTTAGACTGATCCAATGAACCATTGCATTTCTTGTTGTATCAAGACTGCCCAAATGTGCCTAATTTGTTAATTAATAACTTTCATGTTCAAAATTGTGCACTCTCCTCAAACAATAGCATGGTATTCGTTCACTGTAATAGCTACAGTAAATTGGACAGCGAAGTTAGATTAACAAGAATTGAAGCTTTCTGCCAATATCAGAGATATGTCTATGTCCTGGGAAATTTTCTTGTTACTTACAACCTCATGCTAATCGCATTAGCCTACATTTGCTCAAACGTCCAATGGACGGGACACCGATCCCATTGAAGTCAAGTATATTTCAGCAATTAGATTTACTTTTGATACTTAAAGCTGCAATATGTAACTTTTTGCGCTATGGACCAAATTCACATAGAAATATCAGTTATAGGTCTGTCATTCTCAGTGAAAGCAAGTCTAAGAAGCAGTATGTGCGCTATTTCTATGCTCCCCATTCTTAAATTTCATTTTTGCGTATTTTTACTTCCGGTTTTGTACACCAGCTTCAAACAGCTGAAAACAATATTTTTGGTAATTGAAAATAAATTTCACAGCGCTTAGGATGGTACAATGATTCTCTACACTATAATTGCTTGTACTGTCACATAAAGTGAAATTAGGCTAACTATTAGAATTTCAGCAATGAGGAAATGGCAAAGTGATTTCTGCAAAGTGCACAATTAAATATATATTAAACCAAATACTTTAAGACTTTTACTCAAGTAATATTTTACTGGGTGACTTTCACCAATGTATACTACACAGTTATACATGTATAGGAGCATGGAAGATGCACAAATACATATTACTGTCAAGTCCCACTACAGAATCAAAGAAAACGCCTGCCTATCAGCACCCATTGTCTGGTGCCTACAGTCAGTCCTGCTCTGACCTACTGTACTAGATGTTCCACCATGTCAGTTCATCAGGCTTGTTAAAACACAGCTGCTGTTGCTTTGAAGTGGATCCCTTATACATCCCACCTTCCTGTTCCACCCGGTGGCTGTTTCCCACAGTGTACTGGATCCCCTCTCGACACCTCCAGGCAGCCCCCATCCACTACAGCCAGGGGAGGGCGTAGAGGGTAGAGGGATAGGAGGTAGCCTTTGGGCTTGTTTTTGCCCCGTCTGCCACTCTGGCTGTTTGCAGTAGATTATGTGCCTGGCCCTGCACCGTGTACACAGAACACACACATACCTCGCTTCTGTGTGTTTGTTTCAAGTTTCAAGTTAATGTCACATGCACAAGTACAGTGATATGCCTTTCTTGCAAGCTCTAACCCCAAAAATGCAGTAATCAATAGCAATGTCATACTAAAAATAACAAGGTGTGTGTTTGTGTATGTGTGTGTGTGTGTGTGTGTGTGTGTGTGTGTGTGTGTGTGTGTGTGTGTGTGTGTGTGTGTGTGTGTGTGCGTCTGCATAACATGGCATAGCTGCACATGTCCCTGTTATTCCCCACTATGAGGACAACAACAACAGCAACAACATGAAGATATCATGGAGCAAGAGACAGTAGGGTCCTCACGTTCTTTTACCACAGAGTAAATAAGAATGTGGGTTTCCAGAGTCGTTCTATGGCATAGAGGTAGGCTGTTTAAAAACAGAGCAGGCAAACACACTGGGACAGAAATGTGCCTTTGCACGAGCTCCTGAGAGCATCTGAATTCTGTCTGGAAATACAGTAGTACTTTCTTTTCTAACCAAGGCAAATGCTGAACATAGGAATTTTCCTACATTGTTCAGTATGTATAAATCAACACTGCACGGACCCGTCCCCCCCTTAACTGAGCCATCTGCCAAATATAAATCTAAATTATCAACATTACCCACCTAACAAACCACAGAGACCACGTAAGAAATCCAGGCCGATTATTAAAAGACAAGGCCAATCTTTAGCTACAAGTTGAAGTCCTCAAAATAGTTTTAATCACACGGGAGTCCTTTCACCCAGCGACTGGCAAATGAGATTCAGAAGAGAGGTCAGCTGGCCTCCTAACAGCTTTTCAGTAGTACCCCACAGAGCCTAAAACATCATCTCCCTCCTTCTCTCCCTCCCTCTCCCTATTTCTTCCTAATGCAGCAGAGAGCACACAGAGCATACCACTCGTGGGTTCCAACTTCTTACCTTTCCAGGTACTTCTCCGAGAAGTCAACCATAGCGGGGAACATGGGCACAAGTCTTTAGGGTCCTGTGTGTAGTCCTGTGTGTATAGTGTGTGTGTCAGAGCGTCAGAGCGCTGTGCTCGGGGCAGGGGTAATTCAGTTGTCACATTCCTCTAACCCGGAGAGGCTCTGCTGTAGCTTTATATAGTCCAGGGGCCAGGGGAGGCGGGCTCAAGGCTCACCCAATCACAAGGTGCTATTCTGAGAGGATGGAGCTGCATTCTGTCTAAGCCCGGACAAGCCTGGGTTTTATGGGGTAGGAAATGCTTTCATTTTCACAAATATATATTCACTTAATAGATACTACTGTTACAACTACACCTGTTACTGCTATTACCTCTGCAACAGCAAGTAGTAAACCCTCTAATACTAGACTATTACAAATGCTGCAACAACTACTATTGACCTTGTAGAACTAGCTATTACTTCTACTACAGCAATATGACAACCATCTTCACTATCACTAGTAGACATAACTAGAGATGACTCAAAAATCGAAAATCCATTTCCACCATTTGATTTTTTTCCTGTCATGTAGCACAACAACAGGTGGATATTATACTAGCACATCTGGTGTAATGTTATCCTTTCGTCTGGTGTGTGTGTGTGTGTGTGTGTGTGTGTGTGTGTGTGTGTGTGTGTGTGTGTGTGTGTGTGTGTGTGTGTGTGTGTGTGTGTGTGTGTGTGTGTGTGTGTGTGTGTGTGTGTGTGTGTGTGTGTGTGTGTGTGTGTGTGTGTGTGTGTGTGTGTGTGTGTGTGTGTGTGTGTGTGTGTAAGTGTGTGAAAGTGCGCGCGCGTGTGTGTGTATGGAGAGGAGGGGAAGGGAAGGAGAGAAAGAGGGAGAGGGGGCTAGGTGAGGAGATAGAGTGGCCTGTCTAGTAGCCTGTCTGGATAAAGGCCATTCCTACTCAGCATTAAACTCAGGTTCCCTCTTACAAACTTTGTCTGGAATTCAATCAAATATGCTCTTCAAAAACCTACACATTCTGCTTCCTGAGGCTCCTAACGTTTCGGCTACAACAGACTCTCGCTATAGGCTATCAGAAAACGTACAGGCCATCAGAAAACCGGGTGTCACCACTCTATGTCTGCTAAACTTAACACAGGTACAGTATGACTGATGACTCCTGCCCCACTTATAATCCCCTACTGGCCAGTATCTAGCACGGTCAACCGGTGTGAGCTACAACAACCACCTCAAAGCAGACACTAAGGCTATGCCACAGTCACCAGTTAGCCCTTACCCAGGACCATTCATTAATACTTATTAGCCAATTAACAGTCCAAGCTTAATGTCCATTATAGTCTTGAATAGCAGAGTATTAAATACCAGTAAACATTGTTGCAATTGTTTTCCATTCCACAAAGAGTTATAGGTTTATTCCTACTCAGGACCGGTCGATTCTGAACGTGAGATACGAATGCACAACTCAAACATGTCCAGCAACATCAATGCACAATTTATGCAAAACATCAAGTTGCACTCGCATTGAGCCCATATTGTATAGTTTTCCTCAAAACAATCTCATGTGTTGATTTTCTCCCTACGAACATAAGTGGAAATGTGTTAAACATGGGGCTTTAAGGGGTCTACAGACCTTACGTAAACGACGCATATCACAAAATGGGCGGCTCCTTGTAGAACATAGTCCTGCTTACATCGCAGTGTTGCTATATCAACAGATTTTTGCACAGCTCCAAATCTGTGACTCTAGGGAGAGTTTATTAAATTGTTTTGGGGGCAGTATTGTGTAGGCAATGAAGTTGTTTCTTGGAAAAAGTATGTGAACCCTTTAGAATTACCTGGACATCTGCATAAATTGGTCTTAAAATGTTATCTGATCTTCATCTAACTCACAACACTAGACAAACATAGTCTGCTTAAACGAATAGCACACAAACAATTATAATTGTCCATGTCTCAATTGAACACACCATGTAAACATAAACAGTGCAGGTTGGGAAAGTATGTGAACCCTTGGATTTAATAACAGGTTGACCCTCCTTTGGCAGCAATAAATTCAACCAAACGTTTTCTGTAGTTGCGGATCAGACCTGCACAACGGTCAGGAGGAATTTTGAACCATTTCTCTTTCCAAACTGTTTCACTTCCACAATATTCTTGGGATGTCTGGTGTGAACTGCTCTCTTGAGGTCAGGCCACAGCATCTCAATTGGGTTGAGGTCAGGACTGACTGGGCCACTCCAGAAGGTGTATTTTCTTCTGTTGAAGCCATTCTGTTGTTGATTTACTTCTGTGTTTTGGGTTGTTGTCCTGTTGCAACACCTAACTTCTGTTGAGTTTCAAATGGCGGACAGATAGCCTAACATCCTCCTGCAAAATGTCCTGATAAACTTGGGAATTCATTTTTCCGTCGATGGCAAGCTGTCCAGGCCCTGAGGCAACAAAGCAGCCCCAAACCATGATGCTCCCTCCACCATAGTTTACAGTTGGGATGAGGTTTTGATGTTGGTGTGCTGTGCATGTTCCTTCCAAACAACACACATTTAGTTTAATCTGTCCACAGAATATTTTGCAAGTAGCGCTGTGGAACATCCAGGTGCTCTTTTGCAAACTTCAGCAGTGGCTTCTTCCGTGGTGTACTCCCATGAACACCATTCTTGTTTAGTGTTTTACGTATTGTAGACTCGTCAAAAGAGATGTTAGTATCTTCCAGAGATTTTTGGAAGTCTTTAGCAGACATTAGGATTCTTCTTAACCTCATTGAGCATTCTGCACTGTGCTCTTGCAGTCATCTTTGCAGGATGGCCACTCCTAGGGAGAGTAGCAACAGTGCTGAACTTTCTCCATTTATAGACAATTTGTCTTACTGTGGACTGATGAACATCAAGGCTTTTAGAGATACTTTTGTAACCCTTTCCAGGTTTATGCAAGCAAACAATTCTTAGTCTTAGGTCTTCTGAGATCTCTTTTGTTCGAGGCATGGTTATTCTCAGGCAATGCTTCTTGTGAATAGCGAACTAAAATTTTGTGAGTGTTTTTTTTATGGGGCAGGGCAGCTCTAACCAAAATCTCCAATCTCACCAGTTTAGTTGACTCCTGACTCCAATTAGCTTTTGGAGAAGTCATTAGCCTAGGGATTCACATACTTTTTCCAACCTATACTGTGAATGTTTAAATTATGTATTCAATATAGACAAGAAAAATACAATAATTTGTGTGTTATTAGTTTAAGCATACTGTGTTTGTCTAATGTTGTGACTTAGACGAAGATCAGATTAAATTTTATGTCAAATTTATGCAGAAATCCAGGTAATTCCAAAGGTTTCACATATTTTTTCTTGCCATAGGCTGTGCATCTAAAGTAGAATTTTGCATTGATAACTAAATATAATCTCAGTGACTGTTTAAACAATTAAAGGTATTTTGTTGAGAAGTAAAATGGTAAAAACACTGGTAGCCATGTGTCTTCTTCTGATATTAAGCTCTATTTTTATCTGATGGAACTGAACACATTGAAGCAGGATATTAAACTGAGACATTACTGTAAGTCACACTGGCAAGTATAACAATATTGCTAGGGCATATTATTTAATTATAAAATCTGATTGTTTCACACAGAGGTGTGGGAAACTAAAGGCTAGCTAGCTTGCTATGCTTTTGTCAGGCTCAAGTCAGTTAGCTACTGCTAGCAAGGGATGACGACTCTTCCTTGCTTTCACCCTAAATGAGAAGACAATAAAAAAATAAACACGGACCATGTCACCAAAAGGCGTGCATTGCTCCAAAAAATCTGACTCCACCCAAGTGCACACACACACACGGTAAATGACGGCCTTTAGGGGGTCTTTGAGCCACAGCACAGGAAGGATCTACAGCTTTGTATCCTGACCTGGCCTCCTACGTATGTATGAGGGGCCTCTGAGAAGGTTGCATAGTGTATACACTCTTTGGTGATTGGACCAGGAGTAAGATCACGAGGAGATAAAGTCTGGAAAGGTTCAAGACACATACGGAGGCCCAGAGGGATGGTTGAGAGGTCTTCACCAAGGAAGGGGGGAGGAATGAAAGACAGAGCCAGGGGGGAAAGAAGGAGCATGATTTACAAAGACAAGGCTTCAGGTTTCAGACTGAACTCGGTCTCCTGGTAAAAGAAAACAATGGAGAGAGTGAAATCTGATGGATGGATGAGAAAAGGAGAGAAAAGGAATACCTGTTAAAGAAGAGGAAATGGGGTAAGTAGGGACAGGTGCTGTTTACAGCTACATAGTTGAGTAACTCAATAGATTGTCACAGGTTTGAATAAAGGACATTGTAGATTCATCTTGAGCAAAGTGCTTAATCAAGGTAGTATATGTAGCACACACTAACTGGAAAAATGTAAGAGATATTACTGTGATTACCCTAAAGAAAATACTCCTGTAACCCCAACCCAAAGCAATTAAATTATAATCCAACCGTTGTACACGTCAATCCCCAGGTTCAGCAATTTCCTCCCTACCTATGCTTTTGGGAAATTACTCAAAAGCAACAACTCTATTCTATGTTCGTGTAACCCGCTGCGCTGTAACCCACATATGCCTGATGGTGTAAGTGAATACATATACTGTTTTACATGATTATTCCCCACATCTGGCGTGTCACGTTTTAACTTCCCGGAGCTCCATCTCACAGTGAATAGGCTGGGGTATCAGCCTGTAGAGAGGACCAGATTTCCGAGACAGCATACACAGGTACTGTATCACTAGGGGGATGGATGCGGTAGCAACACAAGCACTTAGCTACAAGGTCTTTAATGTTAGAGCTCTGGTGTGTGTGTGTGTGTGTGTGTGTGTGTGTGTGTGTGTGTGTGTGTGTGTGTGTGTGTGTGTGTGTGTGTGTGTGTGTGTGTGTGTGTGTGTGTGTGTGTGTGTGTGTGTGTGTGTGTGTGTGTGTGTGTGTGTGTGTGTGTGTGTGTGTGTGTGTGTGTGTGTGTGTGTGTGTGTGTGTGTGTGTGTGTGTGTGTGTGTGTGTGTGTGTGTGTGTGTGTGTGTGTGTGTGTGTGTGTGTGTGTGTGTGTGTGTGTGTGTGTGTGTGTGTGTGTGTGTGTGTGTGTGTGTGTGTGTGTGTGTGTGTGTGTGTGTGTGTGTGTGTGTGTGTGTGTGTGTGTGTGTGTGTGTGTGTGTGTGTGTGTGTGTGTGTGTGTGTGTGTGTGTGTGTGTGTGTGTGTGTGTGTGTGTGTGTGTGTGTGTGTGTGTGTGTGTGTGTGTGTGTGTGTGTGTGTGTGTGTGTGTGTGTGTGTGTGTGTGTGTGTGTGTGTGTGTGTGTGTGTGTGTGTGTGTGTGTGTGTGTGTGTGTGTGTGTGTGTGTGTGTGTGTGTGTGTGTGTGTGTGTGTGTGTGTGTGTGTGTGTGTGTGTGTGTGTGTGTGTGTGTGTGTGTGTGTGTGTGTGTGTGTGTGTGTGTGTGTGTGTGTGTGTGTGTGTGTGTGTGTGTGTGTGTGTGTGTGTGTGTTCCATAATTGGGCTTCTGTGTATGTGTGAGTGTTAAAGGAAAATACCACTCAAAAACAATATTTTGGTATTTGTTTCATTAGTCCGTAGATTTTTGAGTGGTATGTTCCTTTAAAACCTCTCTGGGATAGGGTCTAGTTTCCTGAATTTCTGCCTGACTGACATGCCCAAAGTAAACTGCCTGTTACTCAGGTCCAGAAGCCAGGATATGCATAAAATTGGTAGAATTGGATAGAAAACACTTTGAAGTTTCTAAAACTGTTAAAATAATGTCTGTGACTATAACAGAATTTATGGCAAGCGAAAATCTGAAGAAAATCCAACCGAAAAAATATATATATTTTTTAGCTCCCAGGCTCTTATAATGGGAACCTATTGTTTCTATGTAAATCCGTCTCCCAGATTGCGATTCCTATGGCTTCCACTAGATGTCAACAGTTTTTATTCAAGGATTCAGGCTTGTTTTTGTCTTTCGGCGCGCAAGGGAGATGGCGCGCGCTTACTAATTTTTATAGTTTGTTTACATTTTAGAGTAACTGAGGATTAAATAGAAACGTCGTTTGACTTGTTTGGATGAAGTTTAGCAGTAGCTTTTTGGACTCCTTTGTCTGCGTGTTGAACAAGTGGATTACTGAAATCGTTGGTGCCAACTAAAATGACTTTTTGGGATATAAAGAAGGATTTTATCTAACAAAATGACCATTCATGTTGTAGCTGGGACCCTTGGGATTGCAACAGAGGAAGATCTTCAAAGTAAGTGATTTATTTAATCGCTATTTGTGACTTTATAAAGCCTGTGCTGGTTGAAAAACATGTCCACCGTCCTCAGACAATCGCATGGCATGCTTTCGCCGTAACGCCTTTTAAAAATCGGACAATGCAGTTAGAATAACAAGAATTTAAGCTTTTAAATGATATAAGATACTTGAATGTTCATGAATGTTTAATATTAAGATCATTTACTTGAATTCCAACTCCAATTTCACCGGATGTTGTCGACTGGTGTCCCGCTAGACAGAAAATTCTAATCGGAAAAACCTCCAAGAGAAGACAGCAATAGACATCCACTCAACATGTACATATGTAGGATTTAAATTGATCAGTATTTTGTTGCTGAGACTTTTCCTGCAATGCAAGAAATGCAAACTTGTAATGTATTTGAGTTTTAAAAAGGCTTCTAAATTCTGTAATTTCCACTTTGACATTTCAGGCTTGATTTGCCCTATTGAAAAATGTATCAACCCTTACAAAAATGTCCATTAACTATAATTCACATTTCTTGATGCTGCAGGGATATTTTCCTGCTATAGCAATCTGTCTCAAATTAAGATACTACATCTGTAGACTCACTTCAGAGGAAGTGTGACATTGAGGTGACACTTAAGGACTTGGGAACAGACACTTTAGTCACACACACACACACACACACACACACACACACACACACACACACACACACACACACACACACACACACACACACACACACACACACACACACACACACACACGCAAACTCACTCGTAGGAGGTGTGGTACATCCCTCTCAACAACTGCACATTTACATTCTCAGACTCTCAGCTGCATAAACAGACTATCCAGGGGCATTCAAAAAGTGGCGAGGGATACCATGGTGAGGGGGAGGGGGATCATGACAGGTAAACCACCACATGGCCTAGGGGCGTCACCTTTATCTGAATGTAAACTCTTTAAAAAATGTGTCAAGTAGTGACTTATGTCATTGACATCTAAACTGAAAATACATGACATTGTATTTACTTAATGATTATGCTCAAATGTGGCTTTTGACGCTTCTGATTTCAATTTTCATCAACTGTTGATTTGCTGAGTAGCTATCAGCATTCAGGCTGAGCAGCCATTTTAAATGGACATTGTCCTCTGGCTGTGAATTCTCCTTTCATCTCCATGTGATAGTGTGAAGAAGGGTCAATCAACAGCTGATGAATCACTGAGGCGATAACCGCACAGGAATCCCCTCAACACACACATTTGACAACACATACAGTACATTCGGGAAGAATTCAGTCCCCTTGACTTTTTCCACATTTTGTTACAGCCTTATTCTAAAAATGATCAAATAGTTTTTTCCCCTCATCAATCTACACACAATACCCAATAATGGCAAAGTGAAAACAAGTTTCTATAATTTTTTGCAAATGTATAAAACAGAAAAGCAGAAATTCCTTATTTAGATAAGTATTCAGAGCTCAGGTGGAGCCTGTTTCCATTGATCATCCTTGAGATGTTTCTACAACTTGATTGGAGTCCATCTGTGGTCAATTAAATTGATTGGACATGATTTGGACAGACACACACCTGTCTACTGTATATAAGGTCTCAGTTAACAGAGCATGTCAGAGCAAAAAACAATCCATGAGGTTGAAGGAATTGTCCATAGAGCTCTGAGACAGGATTGTGTCGCGGCACAGATCAGGGGAAGGGTACCAAAGATTTCTGCAGCAATGAAGGTCCCCAAGAACACCCGTGATCTCCATTATTCTTAAATGGAAGACGTTTGAAATTACCAAGACTCTTCCTAGAGCTGGCCACCCAGCCAAACTGAGCAATCGTGGGAGAAGGGCCTTGGTCAGGGACGTGACCAAGAACCCGACGATCACTTCGGGACAAGTCTCTGAATGTCATTGAGTGGCCCAGCCAGAGCCCGAACTTGAACCCAATCGATAATCTCTGGAGAGACCTGAAAATAGCTGTGCAGCAAGGCTCCTCATCCAACCTGACAGAGCTTGAGAGGATCTGCAGAGGAGAATAGGTGAAACTCCCCAAATACAGGTGTGCCAATTATGGGCTTTGTGTGTAGATTGATGAGGAGAAATAGCTATATAATCTGTTTTAGAATAAGGCTGTAATTTAACAAAATTTGGAAAAAGACAAAGGGTCTGAATACTTTATGAATGCACCGTACGCGCACCATCTTACATTTAATTCAAAACAGGCAGTGAGCTATTTTATTGAGAATGCTTTGTCTAAAATGAAAATGACCTATGTGACATTGAAACATACAAGGATAGAACATGACATTAGACATTTTAATAAAACAACGTTTTATTAATGTGCCACCCATAAAAAGACATACCGGTAGCCTACACACTTTTCACATGTAGCTTGTTATTGTCAGTCAATCACAGCGGCAGCACCGTCAGAGGCTCCATGTGTCGCATGTGAAGTGGGAGATTTCTAATCAATGCAAATGGATTTACAATTACAGAATTAAGTTGGCTATAATGAGAAGCAGTAGGCTACAATGGTCTCCCAACAGGTAGGCTGTTTTAATATGAACACCTGTGCTGAAACAACAGAGTACACCGCCTCTCCTGAGTCCCGACTCCCCATTGAAGTTGAAAATAAAATAAAATGTTTCTTGTATTTCGACTAGCTGGATAGATATAGATTCTATTATTCAAATTGTGAAATCATTTCAAACGCCTATCTGACACCTCTGTTAAAAGTCTATGGGAGAGTGAATGGCAAGTATGGGCTTGTGGCTTCAGCCATGTTTGATAGCCATGAGGCCATAGAATTAAGGCTAATGACATTGACATGAGGTGCCACTGTACTGTATGCTGCAGGGTCATCCATGTACAGTATAAGGAAAACAATTATTGCATTACGCCACACTACCCCTACAATGAACAAAAAACTCTTTGTCTTTGGATTATAAAGGTTAGCATAATAGAGCTACAGCAAATGAAAATGTCTATTTAGAGTTCATAGCAGTCACAGCCAAGAATGGGAAACAAAAGAATCCCACATTTTTGAGACATTCTCTTTTTCAACAGTGTTCATGGATCCAATTTACGTAAAATAGGGAAACTCCATAAAGCAGCATTACTAATTCTAGTTTGATCAAATCTCTGCACTGCTAGAACACATGACATGGGATTCCCCATTCACAACACAAAGACATTCTCAATATTAACAACAAAGATAAGAAGAGAGAGGGTAAAAAACAAAGACAGGAAACAGTAAATCAAGGGTTGTTTGGTTACTTACAGGTTCTTGGATTTCTTAGACTTCTTGGACCCGTCGGGGCCAACGTCACAGCTGCATGGGGATCCGGCGCTGAGCTGAAGGGAGAGTAGGGAGAGCACACACTGCATCATCCAGTCTCCCCAGTCAAAGTAGAGATGGGCCCCTAGAGCCTCACACTGGGCCCCTAAAGCCACTAGTCCCTCCTGTGCCACTATCTCCTAGGCTAAAGTATGCAGTGTGATGGAGGTAAAGGGTATCTAGTCCAGTCTGTAACACACACAGCCAGCCCCCACTCTGGCTAATCCTCAACAGCACCCCAGCACATACTCCTACCGCCTCCTGGCCTCTCTCTGTGTGTGAATGTGTGGCTGACCGAGAGTGAATGCATGTGTGTGTGTGAGTGAGGGTGGCCTACGCTGTGTATGTGTGTATGTGTGAGAGAGTCAAGTTGTGTTTGTGTGTGAGTTTGTGTGTGAAAAGAGTGTGACACCAGTCTGGTAGCCCTGGCCCCAATTAAGCCTAAACCTAAGCCTATAGGCTCCAGTGTCACATTACACTTCCTGAGCCCCTCTGTCTCTGATTGGCTGAGAAAGAAAAGAGGGGGAGGAGTGGAAGAGGGATCATTCTCCGGTAATCTGCTGGTCCGAGACTGTCCTGGGGGAGGTGGAGGTTTCTTTGTGTGTGTGTGTGTGTGTCTTTACGCACGTGTGTGCGCGCATGTGCGTGTGCGTGTGTGTGTGTGTGTGTGTGTGTGGCTGTGGCTGTTATTGGACTGAAACAATAAGTGCTTCTCTCTGCAATAGTCTCATTGGGAACCCATTTCCCCATACATTAGGTACAGTATAGTTTCTTTCCCCTGCCTGTGTCTCAAAGTGACAAATGAGAATAACAACACAGACACTGACTAAAAAAGCACTAAATTGTGCTATTGAACCAAGAGTTGGCAAGGAGTTCACAGCCATTGAACCTGTGCTGTGTACATAGTTGAGGTCAGTGCCATCTTAAAACAAAATCAAAGTCAAACTGAAGCTGTAATGCCTCCTACCCACCTATTCAACAAATCCCAGTCTAAAGCACACATAATCTATTTGCTTGTACCCTGTGTAGTGTTTTGATCATAGCCAGATTTCAGATACTGAGCTGGCGAGTTCCCTTGACACTGCTAAAGGTGTCACTGAAAGTAGAGCTACTGAGATGCCGACCAAAACAACAAAAAGCTCCTGTAAACTAGCGTCTAAAGATCAACGTTATCTGCGTACACAGAAAATGACAAGTACTAACTATTCTCTGGCCTAAAGTATGATTACAGACAATGAGGAACTGCTGTATGACTGGCTTCCCTAAGCTCAGTGTATGTATCTAAACTGAACAAAAATATAAACGCAACATGTAACGTGTTGGTCCCATGTTTCATGAGCTGAAATAAAGGTCCCAGAAATGTTCCATACGCACAAAACACTTATTTATCTCAAATTTGGAGCACAAATTTGTTTGCATCCCTGTTAGTGAGCATTTGTCCTTTGCCAAGATAATTGATTCACCTGACGGGTGTGGCATATCAAGAAGCTGATTAAACGGCATGATCATTACACAGATGCACTTTGTGCTGGGGACAATGAAAGGCCACTCTAAAATGTGCACTTTTGTCACACAACACATTGCCCCAGATGTCTCAAGTTGAGGGAGCGTACAATTGGCATGCTTACTGCAGGATTGTTCACCAGAGCTGTTGCCAGAGAATTGAATGTTCATTTCTCTACCATAAGCCACCTCCAACGTTGTTTTAGAGAATTTGGCAGCACGTCCAAATGGACTCAAATGGACCCAAATGGATGCAGACCACTTGTATGGCGTCGAGGGGGTGAGTGGTTTGCTGATGTCAACATTGTGAACATTGCTTCCCATGGTTGCGGTGGGGTTATGGTATTGGCAGGCATAAACTACGGACAACGATCACCATTGCATTTATTGAAGGCAATTTGAATGCACAGAAATACCGTGGCGAGATCCTGAGGCCCATTGTGAGGCCCATTTTTTATAAGGTATCTGCAATCAACAGACGTATATCTATATTCCCTGTCGTGAAATCTATAGATTAGGGCCAGATAAATTTATTTCAATTGACTGATTTCCTCATACTGTATGAAGTGTAACTCAGTTAAAATCGTTGAAAATGTTGCATTTATGTTCAGTTCAATGTACATGTGTATGTCTGTGTAGGTCATTAAAAGCCTCCTGTCCACCTCCAAGCCCCAGACGCTCAAGGCTGACAAACATACACAAACGCATGGACACACACACACGCACACACGCACACACACACGCACACACTTGTGCAACAACCAGATCCCAATGAGGTCAGTAGGGTCAGCAGCAACATCAAAATAAAGTGTTTAATCTTAGTGTGGGAACATGAGAACCAGGGTGCCCCAGACCCCAGGGAGCTGTCTGCCAGGCCTTGCCCCAGTAACCAGAGAGGATGGGGGGGGGAATCAGGCCAACCCAGTCCTCCTGCTATTTACCCACAGGGTTTACTGTAGGAATAGCTAATCCAGAGGTCAGAACTCCACATTACTGACCACAGACACAGGGGAATATGGTTTGCTTCTGTCCGCCTGCCTCTCTCTCACACACACACACACACACACACTCACGCTATAGCCTTTAGCGGGGATCTCCAAATGAAGACACACGATGAGGTTCTAGCCATTGAGAGGAGGTCCTCATGTTACAGGCCCCTTCATACCATAAAGCACTCAACGCCAGGCTCATGTGACGCTTTGAAACAACCCTCCAACTGCAATTAAGACCCATTACAACCTACAGGAACACATGGACTCCCTTCTATTGTCTCTTAAAGGGAATGTTTATGGGTTTCCTACTACATGTAACTTGATCATTTGTTATCATAAGGACAGAGCTTTCCAATTTTCTGAACTTCCTGTAACCTGATGATAAAGGGGAATTTTTCACATAATGTAGGATGCTGTCTGGTGACGTGATGCAGACCTAGTTTAGGCCTGTAATTTCTTGCTGCCTTGAAGGTGTGTTGTTTTTCATAAGAGGAACATGGCAACATAACCTAAAACGACTTACTGACTGAATAGCTATAGACAGACTAAATACAATAGCATGTTAAACTACCAGTCCTCACATTCTCATGTTAGATTTAGATGTTCATCCATGTTCCTCAAACGTCAAACTTCGAAGTTGTTCCAAATGTCAAATTCCGTACTGCTTAAAGATACGTTTAGGCATTAACGCTACATTGTAAAGGTAAGGGTTAAGGTTTGGGATAGGATGACAAAAATATCAAAAACAACTATATCAAAACGTTCTATTGCTGGATTCAAACTTGCAACTTTTGAAATCAGAGGCAGATGCTTAAACCCATCCACCATGCCCAAGCAAAACCAAAATCAACTTGAAGTTAACAGTGTTCACTGTTGCCCCTAGTGGCTGGTTTACACATAATCTCCCAACGTCCTCTGACATGGATGGACGTCAAATACTGACTTGTATCACGGGTGATAAGATACTGTATACAGTGCATTCGGAAAGTATTCAGACCTCTTGACTTTTACCACATTTTGTTACGTTACAGCCTTATTCTAAAATGGAATAAATAGCTTTTTTCCCTCATCAATCTACACAGAATACCCCATAATGACAAAGCAAAAACAGCTTTTTAGAAATGTTTGCAAATGTATAAATAAACAACAACTGAAATATCACAATTACATAAGTATTCAGACCCTTTACCCAGAACTCAGTGTTAAAGCACTTTTGGCAGCAATTACAGCCTCGAGTCTTGTTAGGTATGACGCTACAAGCTTGGCACACCTGTATTTGTGGAATTTCTCCCATTCTTCTCTGCAGATCCTCTCAAGCTCTGTCATGTTAGATGGGGAGCATCGCTGCACACTCCAAAGATGTTCGATCCGATTCAAGACCGGGCTCTGGCTGGGCCACTCAAGTACATTCAGAGACCTGTCCCGAAGCCACTCCTGCGTTGTCTTGGTTGTATGCTTAGGGTCCTTGTCCTGTTGAAATGTGAGCCCAGTCTGAGGTCCTGAGCGCTCTGTACATTGCTCCGTTCATCTTTCCCTTGATCCTGACTAGTCTCCCAGTCCCTACCGCTGAAAAACATCCCCACAGCATGATGCTGCCATCACCATGCTTCACCGTAGGGATGGTTTCAGGTTACATCCAGGCGTGACACTTGGCATTCCGACCAAAGAGTTCAATCTTGGTTTCATCAGACCAAAGAATCTTGTTTCTCATGGTCTAAGAGTCCTTTAGGTGACTTTTGGCAAACTCCAAGCGGGCTGTCATGTGTCTTTTACTGAGGAGTCGCTTCTGTCTGGCCACTCTACCATAAAGGCCTGATTGGTGAAGTGCTGCGGAGATGGTTGTCCGACTGGAAGGTTCTCCCATCTCCACAGAGGAACTCTGTAGCTCTGCTAGAGTGACAATTGGGTTCTTGGTCACCTCCTTGACCAAGGCCCTTCTCCCTCAATCACTCAGTTTGGAAGAGGAATTATCTTGATGGTTGCAAACCTCTTCCATTTAATAATGATGGAAGCCACTGTTTTCTTGGTGACCTTCAAAGCTGCAGAATTTTTTTTGTACTCTTCCCCAGATTTGTGCCTCGAAACAATCCTGTCTCGGAGCTCTACGGACAATTCCTTCGACCTCATTGCTTGGTTTTTGCTCTGACATGCACTGTTAACAGTGGGACCATATAAAGACTGGTGTGTGCCTTTCCAAATCATGTCCAATCAATTGAATTTACAACAGGTGGACTTCAATCAAGTTGTAGAAACATCTCAAGGATGATTAATGGAAACAAGATGCACCCTGCTCAATTCCGAGTGTCATAGCAAATGGTCTGAATACTTATGTAAATAAGGTATTTATTTTTTTACATTTGCAAAAAAACATCTTCACTGTCATTATGGGGTTTTGTGTGTAGATTGATGAGGAAAAATATTATTTAATCCATTTTAGAATAAGGCTGTAATGTAACAAAATGTGGAAAATATCCAATTGTCTGAATACTTTCCGATGTATTTAACCTTTGTCGCACATACCTACCTATATCCTGAATACCTACTAGATAGTAATGTTTTATATGACATAAGAAGAAATTATCCATATGCTAACAATGAAAGTATTGGTTTTAAGATTGAAATACAGGTATAACAATTGGAATTGGTGATCAATTGTTCATGTTAAAGTGTTAAAATAGTGAATCTCTGGCGTTCTCCATCACTTTCATTTCTGAAGTCTGTGAAGCCTGAACCCCTCCCCAGCCCCTTACACAGTGGCATATCAGTCTGCTCAGGACATAGGAACAACAGCAGGGTCATATCCAGTCTCTATATATACTGTAACCCTGAGCCCCAATGTCTACACAGCAGTGGTCCACAGCAGAAACAAACTCTCACGTGCTCCACTGAGGACAGACACCAGTGGGCCTGTACCCCCAGGCCAAGGGGCTCAAAGCCAGAAACACACTGAAGGGCTGTGGGCAAGAGGTCTGATGGGTTTGGTCGATGGGGGGCTGATCGGTCGCAAACAATGCATATACAGTTGAAGTCGTTTACATACACCTTAGCCAAACACATTTTAACTCAGTTTTTCACAATTCCTGACATTTAATAATAGTAAAAATTCCCTGTCAGATAGGATCACCACTTTATTTTAAGAATGTGAAATGTCAGAATAATAGAAGAGAGAATGGTTTATTTTAGAATTTATTTCTTTAATCACATTCCCAGTGGGTCAGAAGTTTACATACACTCAATTAGTATTTGGTAGCATTGCCTTTAGATTGTTAAACTTGGGTCAAACGTTTCGGGTATTGTTCCACAAGCTTCCCACAATAAGTTGAGTGAATTTTGTCCATTCCTCCTAACAGAGCTGTTGTAACTGAGTCAGGTTTGTAGGCCTCCTTGCTCGCACATGCTTTTTAAGTTCTGCCAGCAAATGTTCTATAGGATTGAGGTCAGGGCTTTGTGATGTTCGCTCCAATACCTTGACTTTGTTGTCCTTACCCTCTCTTGGGTAGGGGACAGTATTTTTCACGTCCGGATGAAAAGCGTGCCCAGAGTAAACTGCCTGCTACTCAGGCCCAGATGCTAGGATATGCATATTATTAGTAGATTTGGATAGAAAACACTCTGAAATTTCTACAACTGTTTGAATGATGTCTGTGAGTATAACAGAACTCATATGGCAGGCAAAAACCTGAGAGAAAATCCAACCAGGAAGTGGGAAATCTCTTTGCTTATCCAAGATACTGTGGAAATTGGGTCATATTGCACTCCCTAAGGCTTCCACTAGATGTCAACAGTCTTTAGAACCTTGTTTGAGGCTTCTACTGTGAAGTGGGGGTGAATGAGAGGGGAATGAATCAGAGGTCTGCCAGAGAGCCACGAGCTGACCAGGCGCGTTCACGTGATAGAGTTAGCTTGCATTCCATTGCATTTCTGAAGACAAAGGAATTCTCCTGTTGGAACATTATTGAAGATTTATGTTAAAAACATCCAAAAGATTGATTCTATACATCGTTTGACATGTTTCTACGGACTGTAACGGAACTTTTTGACTTTTCGTCTGCACCTAGTGATCGCGCGTCATGAATTTTTAATACTGGGCTAAACGCGTGAACAAAAAGGAGGTATTTGGACATAAATGATGGAGTTCATCGAACAAAACAAACATTTATTGTGGAACTACGATTCCTGGGAGTGAAATTCATCAAAGGTAAGTGAATATTTATCAAGTTTTTTTTAAATCTGACACAGCGGTTGCATTAAGGAGAAGTGGATCTAAAATTCCATGCATAACAGTGGTATCTTTTAGCAATGTTTATTATGACTATTTCTGTAAATTGATGTGGCTCTCTGCAAAATCACCGGATGTTTTGGTGAACATAACGCGCCAATGTAAACTCAGATTTTTGGATATAAATATGAACTTTACCGACCAAAACATACATGTATTGTGTAACATGAAGTCCTATGAGTGTCACCTGGTGAAGATCATCAAAGGTTAGTGATTCATTTTATCTCTATTTCTGCTTTTTGTGACTCCTCTCTTTGGCTGGAAAAATGGCTGTGTTTTTCTGTGACTTGGCTTTGACCTAACATAATCGTTTGGTGTGCTTTCGTCGTAAAGCCTTATTGAAATCGGACACTGTGGCTGGATTTACAAAAAAGTCTATCTTTAAAATGGTGTAAAATACTTGTATGTTTGAGGAATTTTAATTATGGGATTTCTGTTGTTTTGAATTTGGCGCCCTGCAGTTTCACTGGCAGTTGACAAGGTGAGACGCTACCGTCCCACATACCCTAGAGAGGTTAAACCATTTTGCCACAACTTTGGAAGTATGCTTGGGGTCATTGTCCATTTGGAAGACCCATTCGCGACCGAGCTTTAACTTCTTGACTGATGTCTTGAGATGTTGCTTCAAAATATCCACATAGTTTTCTCTCCTCATGATGCTATCTATTTTGTGAAGTGCACCAGTCCCTCCTACGGCAAAGCACCCCCACAACATGATGCTGCCACCCCCGTTCTTCACGGTTGGGATGGTGTTCTTCGGCTTGCAAGCATCCCCCTTTTTCCTCCAAACATAACGATGGTGATTATGACCAAACAGTTCTATTTTTGTTTCATCAGACCAGAGGACATTTCTCCAAAAAGTACAATCTTTGTCCCCATGTGCAGTTGCAAACTGTAGTCTGGCTTTTTTATGGTGGTTTTGGAATAGTGGCTTAATCCTTGCTGAGTGGCCTTTCAGGTTATGTAGATATAGGACTTGTTTTACTGTGGACATAGATACTTGTGTACCTGTTTCCTCCAGCATCTTCACAAGGTCCTTTGCTGTTGTTCTGGGATTGATTTGCACTTTTCGCACCAAAGTACGTTCGTCTCTAGGAGACAGAGCGCGTCTCCTTTCTGAGCGGTATGACGGCTGCGTGGTCCCATGGTGTTTATACTTCCGTACAATTGTTTATACAGATGAACGTGGTACCTTCAGGCGTTTGGAAATTGTTTCCAAGGATGAACCAGACTTGTGGAGGTCTACATTTTCTTTCTGAGGATTTGACTGATTTCTTTTGATTTTCCCATGATGTCAAGCAAAGAGGCACTGAGTTTGAAGGTAGGCCTTGAAATACATCCACAGGTACACCTCCAATTGACTCAAATGATGTCAATTAGCCTAACAGAAGCTTCTTAAGCCATGACATCATTTTCTGGAATTTTCCAAGCTGTTTAAAGGCACAGTCAACTTAGTGTATGTAAACTTCTGACCCACTGGAATTGTGATACAGTGAATTATAAGTGAAATAATCTGTCTGTAAACAATTGTTGGAAAAATTACTTGTGTCATGCACAAAGTAGATGTCCAAACCGACTTAACAAAACTATAGTTTGTTAACAAGACATTTGTGGAGTGGTTGAAAAACAAGTCTTAATGACTCCAACCTAAGTGTATGTAAACTTCCGACTTCAACTCTACATACTCACACTCATTTATGAACACATCACATACACACCCACCCAAGATGGCACTAACAGGGATGGTCGACATCTCACGAGTTCCAAACTGACTTTGCTATTTAGTGACTTTTTTGTGTTTATTGAGAGAAAAAATACATCGGTAAATGCTATTATCACATTTGACCGCCTAGCACTTTGGACATCAGATCGACAGTTACTAACCCCGATTTCAACAGCAAATCCGACTCTGACTCAGCCGTTCCCTTGTTCACACCAGACCCTATTCCTTTGTTTCATGGGCTGGCGTCCTGGTGAGACTGAGACGAAGAGTAAATCGACCAACACGCCCCTCCGTTTTATTGGCAAATGTCCAGTCACTTGAGAATAAGATGGATGAGCTTCGTTCGAGAGTTTCCTATCAGAGAGACTAGAAAACAACAATTTTATATGCTTTGAAGATACTTGGCTGGCTGAATATATGAACATAGAACTAAGTAGTTTCTCCATGTAGCGACACGATCGAACGACAGCTTTCTCGGGCAAGTCCAAAGGGGGAGGGTTATGCCTCTTCATAAACAACAACTGGTGCTCTGATTTCAGTGTGAAAGAAATCTCAAGCTTTTTCTCACCTGATATAGAATATCTCATGGTAAGCTACACAGCTTCTTATCTACCAAGAGAGTTCTCATCCATAATTATCACAACTTTCTACATCCCACCACAAGCCAACACCACTTTGGCACTTACAAACTATATGGGGCATAAACAAACAAGAAACTGCACATCCAGAGGCAGTGTTTCTTGTGGGCAAAGACTTTAACACCAGGGGACTTAAAACCATGCTAAATCAATTCTACCAACATGTCTCCTGCACCACAAGGGGTGCTAAAACTCTAGAGAACTTTTATTCTACCCACATAAATGCATATAAGGCACTCCCTCGCCCTCCCTTCGGCAAATCAGACCACAACTCTATCCTCCTGCTTCAACAACTGTATCCTCCTGTACCAGTGATGCGCTCAATAAGGAAGTGGTCTGATGAAGCAGATACAAGGCTACAAAACTGTTTTGCAGGTACAGACTGGGACATGTTCCGGGATTCATCCATTGGAATTGAGGAGTTTACCACAGTCACGGGCTTCATCAATAAATGCATAGAAGACGTCTTCCCCACAGTGACCATATGAACGTATCCAAACCAAAAACCATGTATTACAGGCAGTAACCACACTGGGATAAAGGCTAGAGCTACCGCTTACAAGGAACAGGACACAGACATAGACACATACAAGAAAGCCCGCTACGACCGCCGATGAGACAAAAAACATGAAAAAGGACGATATAGGAGGAAGGTGGAATCCTATTACACCGGCTCCAACACTCGTCAGATGTGGGAGGGCTTGCAGTCAATAACGGACTACAAAGGGAAACCCAGCTATGAGATGCCCTGTGACGCAGAACTCCCAAATGAGCTAAATCCTTTTATGCTCACTTTGAAGAAAACAACACCGAGTCTTACATGAAAGCCCCTGTTGTCCAGATGACTGTGTGATCTCGCTCTCTGTGGCCGATGTGAATAAAACTTTTAAACAGGTAAACACTTGCAAGGCCGCCGGGCCAGACAGAATAGCGTTCTCAGAGCATGTGCAGACCAGCTGGCAAGTGTCTTGAAAGACAATTAGAATCTCTCCTTGTCCTAGTCTGTAATCCCAACATGCTTCAAGATGACCACCATTGTCCCTGTTCCCAAGAACTCCAAGGTAACCTGCCTAAATGACTATTGTCTTGTAGCATTCACATCTGTATGAAGTGCTTTGAAAGGCTGGTCATGACACATATCAACACCATCATCCTAGACACCCTAGACCAACTCTAATTTGCATTCTGCCCCAACATATCAATTTCATTTCACACTGCTCTCTCCCACCTGGACAAGAGTGGAAGAACTATGTGAGAATGCTGTTCACAGCTCAGCGTTCAACACCATAGTCTCCTCCAAGCTCCTCACCAAGCTCGGGACCCTGGGACTGAACACCTCCCTCTGAAACTGGATCCGGGAGTACAGGGATTACAGGAGAGTTTAAGACCCTCAACACGGGGGCCCCTCAGTAGTGTGCTTAGTCCCCTCCTGTACTCCCTGTTCACCCACGACTGTGTGGCCACGCACGACTCCAACACCATCATCAAGTTTGCTGATGATACGCCGGTGGTAGGCCTGATCACCGACGGCCATGAGATAGCCTACAATGAGGAGCTCAGAGACATGGCAGTGTGGTACCAATGTCAACATCCTCTCCCTCAATGTCAGTAAGACCAAGGAGCTGATCGTGGACTACAGGAAAAAGAGGGGAGAGCACACCCCCATCCACATCGGCGAGGCTGTAGTGAGGCGGGTCGAGAGCATCAAGTTCATTGGTTTCCACATCACTAAGGACTTAGCAGGGTCCATACACACCTGCACAGTTGTGAAGAGGGCAAGATAGCATCTCTTCCCCCCCAGGACACAAAAAATATTTGGCATTGACCCACAGATTCCCAAAAAGTTCTACAGCTGCACCATCGAGAGCATCTTGACTGGCTGCATCACCGCTTGGAATGGCAAATGCACCGGACCTCGACTGCAGCCATCCAAGGCATCTATATCAGGTGGTGTCAGAGGAAGGCACAAAAAATTTGCAAAGACTTCAGCCACCCAACCCATAGACTGTTCACTGTGCTACCATCTCGCAAACTGACTAACAGGCTCAGAGACAGCTTCTCCCCCCAAGCCATAAGACTTCTAAATATCCATAAGACTGCTAAATAGATAATTAAATTGTTCCCCAGACTATCTGCATTGACCCTATCTATGCACACTTACAAGACTATATATACACTCACTCACACACACTACACTGACACTCTCACACACTACACTGACACTCTCACACAAACCCACACACAGACATAACACACACACCCCCCCACATATACTTTCACACTCATCATATGCTGATGCTACTTTGTTTTTTATTTGACTCTTATTATTATTATCTATTCTGATGCCTAGTCACTTTACCCTGCCTTTATATACAGATCTACCTCAAATACCTTGTACTCCTGCACAGTGATATGGTACTGGTACTTCCTGTATATAGCTTCATTCTTGTGTTACTATATTCTTCTTATGTTTTTTTTTTTTTGTTTGTTTTTTTCACCTTTATTTAACCAGGTAGGCTAGTTGAGAACAAGTTCTCATTTGCAACTGCGACCTGGCCAAGATAAAGCATAGCAGTGTGAACAGACAACACAGAGTTACACATGGAGTAAACAATAAACAAGTCAATAACATGGTAGAAAAAAAAGAGAATCTATATACAATGTGTGCAAAAGGCATGAGGTAGGCAATAAATCGAATAATTACAATTTAGCAGATTAACACTGGAGTGATAAATCATCAGATGATCATGTGCAAGAAGAGATACTGGTGTGCAAAAGAGCAGAAAAGTAAATAAATAAAAGCAGTATGGGGGGTGAGGTAGGTAAATTGGGTGGGTAGTTTACAGATGGACTATGTACAGCTGCAGCGATCGGTTAGCTGCTCGGATAGCAGATTTTTAAAGTTGTTGAGGGAGATAAAAGTCTCCAACTTCAGAGATTTTTGCAATTCGTTCCAGTCGCAGGCAGCAGAGAACTGGAAGGAAAGGCGTCCAAATGAGGTTTTGGCTTTAGGGATGATCAGTGAGATACACCTGCTGGAGCGCGTGCTGCGTGTGGGTGTAGCCATCGTGACCAGTGAACTGAGATAAGGCGGCACTTTACCTAGCATAGCCTTGTAGATGACCTGGAGCCAGTGGGTCTGACGACGAACATGTAGCGAGGGCCAGCCGACTAGGGCATACAGGTCGCAGTGGTGGGTCGTATAAGGTGCTTTAGTAACAAAACGAATGGCACTGTGATAAACTGCATCCAGTTTGCTGAGTAGAGTATTGGAAGCTATTTTGTAGATGACATCGCCGAAGTCGAGGATCGGTAGGATAGTCAGTTTTACTAGGGTAAGTTTGGCGGCGTGAGTGAAGGAGGCTTTGTTGCGGAATAGAAAGCCGATTCTTGATTTGATTTTGGATTGGAGATGTTTGATATGAGTCTGGAAGGAGAGTTTGCAGTCTAGCCAGACACCTAGGTACTTATAGATGTCCACATATTCTAGGTCGGAACCGTCCAGGGTGGTGATGCTAGTCGGGCGTGCGGGTGCAGGCAGCGAACGGTTGAAAAGCTCTGCATCATTGGGAACGGCTCCTAAGCAAGCATATCACAGTATCACAGTATTCGGCGCATGTGATAAATAACATTTGATTGATTGACACACACGTGATGTAGTTCAGAACATCAGCTGGCAGTCACACCACTGGCTTGTTGTTCCCTGATAACAGAGAGCTGGGATATGGCATGGGTGGAAACAGAGAAGGGGAACATACATACACACATTCACTCACTCACATGTGCTCATGTTTCTCGCAAACAGTGAACGCAAATAAACACTACATGCTCAGACACAGAAATACAGTACATATTCACGCACACAGCACTTACAAACACTAACCCACACATACAGTGCACACAAATAAAAATTGTACTGACACATCCAGTAAAACACCCCCAAAAGACAACTTTATTCACACATCCAGTACACCTAAACAAACCACTGATGCTAAAAACACCTCAATCAATTCACACGGCAGCACAGCCCACAGTAAATCCCCCAAGGTGAAGGCTTGGCCTCCATCATGTTAGTCTTTGTACAGCTAACCTCCATTCAGCAGTTCACTCCTGCTGCTGCCCGGCTGCTACAGCCTGCTGCCCTAACTTGACCTTATTCATGCCTCCCCAAGGACACTTCCTTCCTTTTCATTGGTCTTCCCTTTCTACTCCTTCGAAAAACAACTTGACTCTTCACCATGGGACAATGTAGGGCTGGCCTTTTCCTTCTTTCCTTCAGGCCTGCTTTCTTTCCCTTCCTCCATCTGAGCAGGTTTGGGTTTGTGTGAACCGTTAAGACCCGGTTTCCTGACATGAGAGGAGAAGGGTGGAATGGGAGGAGGACAAAAAGCAAAGGATAAGGCTTTTCAGAGTTCTCTCCTGGGGGTATGGGAGCAACAATGGGTCTTGGTGAAGAATGGAAAAAAAGATGGGAATAGAAGAAAATGGGTCTAATGGAGGCCATGAGACGTTTTCTTGGGCGGAGGTTAGACGAGAAGGGAGAGACACGGTCAAATGCAAACGCTAACCTCAATGAGTGAACTTAAACCGTAATGTTCTAAAATTTGAACCCAATGGCACAGTTTGAGTGCGTTGTTGTGTAAGGGAAGGACAGGAGGAAGTTGAAGTGCACGTCCACTACAACATAAAGGCCAGTTTCGACTTTCTTTTCAACATGGCCGACTTGTTCTTTTCTTTAACCCCCTAAGGTTGATGTACGCGCCCCAGAGAAATTATAATTCACATAATACAAAAATCCCCAAAACATTCTGTCAGTTTAAGGTAGAGATATCTGTTTTCCTGCATTGGATGTATCTGGGCTACACACTAATATGACCCCTCGGAACGGAGAGACTCTCACGGACACGTATATGTCGGTTGTTTTGCTCTAGGACGCCCACAGGCCTCACAAGACTTGTCTGAAAGTCCCCCGGTACCAGTTGAAACATTTTTACAGAAGTATATATGGAGACTGTTTAGTGCCAAAAACAAGGGGTAAATAGATGTAAAATAATAATAATGTTTCCTTATCTCTCTCAGATATACAGGGCCTTCGGAAAGTATTCAAACCCATTGACTTTTTCCACATTTTGTTAGATTACAGCCTTATTCTAAAATTGATAAAATTTCCCCCTCAATCTACACACAATAGCCCATAATGACAAAGTAGTTTTCTTGTGCTAATTTATTAAAAATAAAAAAACTGAAATATTACATTTAAATAAGTATTCAGACGCTTTACTCAAGTACTTTGTTGAAGCACCTTTGGCAGCGATTACAGCCTCGATTCTTCTTGGGTATGACATTACAAGCTTGGTACACCTGTATTTGAGGAGTTTCTCCCATTATTCTCTACAGATCCTCTGATTGTTTAAAACCACATTCCAGACGGTGTCTATTCCACAAGTTACCACCAGCTAAATCTATGACATTACAATGCCTATTCATTTTGTTCCATCTGACTGCGCAATCCACTGTCTCATCAGCACAGCCAAACAATTTATAAACTTGATCTCCACTATAAAAAGCATCTAGACATTATCTGACATTTCTTTTAGACTAACATTTAGTTTTCAACAGCGGAGATTTGTGTATACCTTGCTGTCTGTGTCTCTGACATTTGCAATAGTGTTTCAATATTGAAATTCGATCTCCAGGTGTCCTATAGTAATGAACGTGTTGGGAGGCGGGACGAGACAGGCAGGCAGCGTTTCTCAGTCAGTCGAGCGTCACTACTTCACAGGAGAGCCATTTTATTAAATGATTTGATTTAAAAAAAGTTTTGGCCAGAAATGCTTCTGTGCTTTAATAACAAACGTGTATGCCATCTGTAAAAACAAAGACAATTGTTAAATTTGGAGCCTAGTTGGTTTAGCCATGGAAAATGTAGGAACCTTCCCGATAGCCATGATTTGCTGAAATAATGGCTTGGCTGGACATGCCGAGAGATGAGCTCAGATTGGTCTTCCATGTATCACGGTTATGTCTATAACGTGAGCTGGTCAGTATGTGTAGGCTTTTTTGAAAGATATCACGTAGTAGGACCGAGTTTTGAAATCAGTGGAATTAGAGTATGATAGCTAAGGAGATTGAGAAATTCTGGCGTTTGATTGCACATATGCAGAGTGAGTCGAAAAGAGAACACACAGAAGGCTATTGTATAAAACACCTGTCTCCGGATTACATCTTCAAACTAAGGGCAACCATGGCATCCGTCACAGAGAGGGAGAAGCGTCCATCCATGTATATGGGTAAGATAGTCTAGCTAGTGACATTTTCAGATATTACACATTTCAAATTTTGTCAGAAAGTCATTTTTATTTAAAGTTAAAGAGTACTGTTAGCTAGCTAGCTAGCATTAGCTGGCTGGCTCGCTAACTAACATTACATATAGGATCTATGTAGTAATATAATTCGTATCTCAGAGACATTTGCATTACTAGTTATACCCTAATGTTAGCAACTAGCTAACAATGAACCTGGTTGGTTAGCTACATGCAGATTCATGCAGGGTAGTAATGTTATTAGTTGGTTCATTGTTTAGCTAGCTACTGTAGCTACATGTCTAAACAAAATATTCCACTATCTATGCAAGTAACCATTTCAATAGAATGTTCATGATTTCACTGAGACAACTGTCGATAGATGTAGTTGGTAAATTCGCCCTGGCTATCTACTCCGATTTTAGAGCACTCTCATCTGAGTGTGCCAGAATGCAGAATAACTGACAAATTTACAAACGCTCAACACCAGTTGAATATGGCCAGTGTCAGTAAACGTTGACAAAAAAGCGTAATTAAATTGTTGCCAGCCACACAGTTACAGTCACCGACGCTATTGATAACGTAAAAATAGCCTAACTAGCTCTGATAGGGCGAGTAAAATGGTCAGAGTGAGTTGTTCTCTCATTTGCATCTGGAAGTAGCTAGCAAGCTAGCCAACATTAGCCAGTTAGCTTTAGTGCTTGCCAGCTGTTGTTAGGGTCAGAACCTTCGGATCAACCCTACTCCTCAGCCAGAGCGTCCAGTGTGCGCTCTGAATGCCCCGAGAGCGAAATGCTCTGAATTTATGAACAGAGAATCTGACAATGCTCTGAGTTTACCAAAGCCCAGAGCGCACTCTGAGCGCACTCTGGCATTCCAGATTGAATTTATGAACACACCCGCAGTATAAACCAGCCTTTAGTCTTGACATCTTTGGTTGTTAAGTACATGGCCTCACATGTGAATACTTAAAGAGATGGGTGAGGCTAAGGATTAAGAGGGTGTGAACGATGCTGAATGGGTGTAGACAAAGAAAAGCTCTCCAGTAGGTTTACCAAAACATTCAAAGGGCGGTTAGAAGTTTATCAACTTTCAAAGCAGAATTACTTTCCCATTTTTCTTCAACTGTAGCGTATGATATACCATTTTCTAGTTCTGAGTCTCTACTTTTATCCAACATAAAAAACACAATTTCACAAATGCCGGTCGGTCACAAATGAAAATTTTTAAACGAAACGAAGTACAGCTAGTTTGCAGTCTTTCCAGCTTCAGTTTGAAGTGATTGTGTTAGCTGTATTGTTGGCTAGCTCCTCTGAACAACAGTGTGCTGACGAGAGAACACATTTTCTATGCCAGGCAAAATCGTGCCTCATTAACTAATTGTTATGGATGTGTCCAAATAAATGCCACAAGAAAACAGTTCAAACAAATGCAAATGCAGCTACTGTTGTTATTTTGGCTGCAGTGTTTGACATGACTGTAAGTTAGCCATAGTTGGCTAGCTAGCAAGTAAGGGATAAGAGCGCTGCCAGCCAGTATGAAAATGGAACATTTAGAACAAACGACTGGGTTGCATCCATCGATAAAGAACAGAAAAACTGAATGACTGGGTTGCATCTCTGGCAACCGAACCGATAAAACAAATGACTAGCCAGCTTGGGTAGCAACCCTAGCTTTGTGTCAGGACTATATCTTGTGGAAGGATGAAATAGTATGAATAAATTCATCAAAATAACATTTTTTTGGAAAATATGTCAATCATTAATTGAATACGTTTGTAACTCATTGTATAATAGTGATAATGCCCTCGAAGCCGGTGTTTGGAGTATATATTAGCACGGTTTGCCGGCCCGAGACGAATCAACACCCGTGCCTATATATCCTCCAAACACTGGCTTCTCAGGCATTATCACTTAATTGTATTCTGTCTGTAACTGTAGAATCCTCCTCCTAGGACCCTCCATTGTTAGTCAGAAAGCACCTTCAGATGTCACTCAACACTCACTGGAGGAGAAGAGGACAAGGCAAGAAAGCTGGAGCCATTGGTCCTCTGTGCAGTGTTTTGTGGGCACACACATTGATACACACACACACACACACACACACACACACACACACACACACACACACACACACACACACACACAAATTGATATACACACCCACACAAACAAGCATGCACACATTGAAAAAGACACATACACACACATTCAGAAAAGTCCAATACAGTCTCACACAATCAACCAGTATGTAGTGTGTCTAATGACAAACTCAATAAACCACAGCCAGGAAACAAAACCATAAGTCACTCCTCACTCTGTAAAGAAATTGTTTGTGTGTGTGTGTGTGGATTCTTTTTAATCTGACCCCCCAGTCTCTTCCTGCTGTTATTCAGCACTTGCAGGACATGGCTGCTTCCTGTGTGAGTAAGAACTTCCTGTGGTGTACAGGATGTTGTGGAACAATGTGGATCTCTTCACATAGACCAACCAGGCTTCCTTAGACTTCAAAAAGCCCCAACGTTAGCGACATTCCCAAAAGGCCACAGATCAGCCTTGGTAAGCAATTTCGTCTACAACCTTGGCATGCCTTCCAGTCCCCAATTCTTAGCGGTCTATACCCTTTTCCGTAGGTCCTTGGAAAGGACGACATTCCTGAAGCATTGTAAAATAAACAACAACACAAGGTATTTTTGAGGGGGGTGCTTCCATCTGACTATTATTAGCTATAGGAATTCTTCTTCATTCCCGGCCTGCCTGTCAAAGGTAGCAGTGAGACATTCATCACAGCCAGTGCAGCTCTGATGAGAAATTCCTTTGACAGCGAAGGGAGAGGGAAGAAAAAACTAAAGGGGGAGACAGGGGAGACCTGACCCCTCATCTGACAGCGGCAGGAGAAGGAAAAGAGGAGAAGGGGAGACGGAGGGGGAGACCTGAAGACCTGACCCTAAATCTAACCTAGGGTATTTACCCTGAAGGGAATCTCAGAGGTGGAGTTCAGCCATCAGCAAGACAAAAGGGCAGTTTGTGAAAAGCTGTAGCAGGAAAATAAGGAAGAGGGGGACCTGGGAGGAATGGTGTAAACGGCATTCCGCTTGAGGATGGCAGAGGGAGACACAGAGAGAGCAGCTGGGGAATGATGCGGGTCAGACATGGTCATTGCGGGTCACACTCCACCTCTCAGCTGAGGTAAACAACACCTAGATCCTCACATGGTCTTCTCTGGAGACTGTGTGCGAGATACATCCATGTATCACAAGAGGGGAAAACACCTAGCTCGTCTTAAGATAACACAAGGATATTTTGCAGTTGGTTTCTCCATTAACACTGCATGAGTTACTGTATATACATTACAACAGAGCTACACACCAGCTAGCACGTCATGGAAGAACAGTGTAACTTTGTAGCAGGCTTATAGGCTACATATTATAACCAGTAATACAATTTAATTCAAGTTTTTTCCCCATGTACATCATTTCAAAGCGTAGAAATGTTTAAAATGTGGATTAGAATATACTATTACCTTGCTCTCCATAGAATAAACCTATTGAACAGAATAGCATGGAGCCCAATTCCAAAGCAGTGTCGGTAGACTGGTTTCCAGGCTCGGAGTTTATCTGAGCAGTAAATTGCGCAGTCTTTATCATCTCCACACAGAAGTTCCTGTGTCAACTTTGCTGTCTAAGCCAGAGATATCAGTACAACGTCAGGACATGAGAATAGAGTGGTACATGACAGGCAGAACTGTCCCAATTCACAGGCTAATGCATGCCCTCAACTCAATGCCAATCAAAAGTTAGTTTGTTACTGTATTCATTGGTGAAAAACCACATATACCAAAGTGGAAAGCTCAAGCTCCTGGACATCAATGTAACGATGACGCTGAAAGTCTGGAAGCAAGGTCAGAGACTGAATACATTTAATAAATTACAAAATTATATTAAAATACCTCATCAGAAGCTTATTTAATAGACGTTTTTATATCAATATCAAATAATTGTACATTAACTGACACAGGCCATAATAATCAAGTACCTTACTGTCACGCCCTGACCATAGAGAGCCTTTTTATTCTCTATTTTGGTTAGGTCGGGGTGTGACTAGGGTGGGTAATCTAGGTTGTTTATTTCTATGTTGGCCTGGTATGGTTCCCAATCAAAGGCAGCTGTTTGTCGTTGTCTCTGATTGGGGATCATATTTAGGCAGCCATTTCCCCACTATGTTTTGTGGGATCTTGTTTATGTGTAGTTGCATGTGAGCACGTCATTTATTTCACGTTTTGTTCTTTCTTTATTGTTTTTGTGCGTTTCATTCAATAAACATGTGGAACCCATATCACGCTGCGCTTTGGTCCGAATGTTATTAAGGGCTGATTTCAAGGTTTTACTGCTAACCTAGAAAGCATTACATGGGCTTGCTCCTACCTATCTTTCCGATTTGGTCCTGCCACACATATCTACACGTACGCTACGGTCGTCACAAGACGCAGGCCTCCTAATTGTCCCTAGAATTTCTAAGCAAACAGCTGGAGGCAGGGCTTTCTCCTATAGAGCTCCATTTTTATGGAATGGTCTGCCTACCCATGTGAGAGACGCAGACTCGGTCTCAACCTTTAAGTATTTACTGAAGACTTATCTCTTCAGTGGGGCATATGATTGAGTGTAGTCTGGCCCAGGAGTGTGAAGGTGAACGGAAAGGCTCTGGAGCAACGAACCGCCCTTGCTGTCTCTGCCTGACCGGTTCCCCTCTCTCCACTGGGATTCTCTGCCTCTAACCCTATTGCAGGGGCTGAATCACTGGCTTACTGGTGCTCTTTCATGCCGTCCCTAGGAGGGGTGCATCACTTGAGTGGATTGAGTCACTGACGTGATCTTCCTGTCTGGGTTGGCGCCCCCCCTTGGGTTGTGCCGTGGCGGAGATCTTTGTGGGGTATACTCGGCCTTGTCTCAGGATGGTAAGTTGGTGGTTGATATCCCTCTAGTGGTGTGGGGGCTGTGCTTTGGCAAAGTGGGTGGGGTTATATCCTTCCTGTTTGGCCCTGTCTGGGGGTATCATCGGATGGGGCCACAGTGTCTCCTGACCCCTCCTGTCTCAGCCTCCAGTATTTATGCTGCAGTAGTTTATGTGTCGGGGGGCTAGCGTCAGTTTGTTATATCTGGAGTACTTCTCCTGTCTTATCCTGTGTCCTGTGTGAATTTAAGTATGCTCTCTCTAATTCTCTCTTTCTTTCTCTCTCTCGGAGGACCTGAGCCCTAGGACCATGCCTCAGGACTACCTGGCATGACTCCTTGCTGTCCCCAGTCCATCTGGCCGTGCTGCTGCTCCAGTTTCAACTGTTCTGCCTGCGGCTATGGAACCCTGACCTGTTCACCGGACGTGCTACCTGTCCCAGACCTGCTGTTTTCAACTCTCTAGAGACAGCAGGAGCGGTAGAGATACTCTTAATGATCGGCTATGAAAAGCCAACTGACATTTACTCCTGTTGTGCTGACTTGCTGCACCCTCGACAATTACTGTGATTATTATTATTTGACCATGCTGGTCATTTATGAACATTTGAACATCTTGGCCATGTTCTGTTATAATCTCCACCCGGCACAGCCAGAAGAGGACTGGCCACCCCTCATAGCCTGGTTCCTCTCTAGGTTTCTTCCTAGGTTTTGGCCTTTCTAGGTAGTTTTTCCTAGCCACCGTGCTTCTACACCTGCATTGCTTGCTGTTTGGGGTTTTAGGCAGGGTTTCTGTACAACACTTTGAGATATCAGCTGAAGTAAGAAGGGCTATATAAATACATTTGATTTGATTTATTACGATGATCGTGACACTTACTGTAATAGAGTTCCATGAAAATGGGCAAAAATATCTTTTTAGCAAAAAACTATTTTTCAAGCAAGAATTTTGTAGGACTGGGGGAGGGGAAAACTGAAAACTAGGTGTTATTGGCAGAGGTCTGGAACTCTCTTTGTTATTGATCTATTAACCAATTTACCGCATAGCGATGTCACCACGGAAAGCCGAAACTCCCGCCCATGCAAACCTGCTGATTAGAAGGTCTTGTGTAGATTGTATTTTCAACCAGCAACTATCAGGAATTAACACTGGTTAAAAAAATCACACTTTTACAGTGTTAGTTTTATCAGCTGTTGTACAATATGATACAAAACACAGGGGAAAACATAATTTTAAACTGCACTGGGCCTTTAAACATTGGCATTCCTGAAATGAGATTTGGAAGATGAAGTAAGTGCTGGATAATGTGGTTCTTGTTGGGTCAGTAGCACATGGGTAGAGAACAATATCATTTTCTCTGTAGCACAGACCGTGTTGTGTTACCATTGGATATGGAGACATGACCGTGGGTACATTATGGTCATATAAAGTTCAGATGAGTTATGAAACTTGGTTAACGTCCATGAGGTAGTTATGAGCATGAACAGGTCAGATAAAGGGTGAAATAGATAGTGAGTAAACAAGGAGATGAATATGACATAGACGTTGTACTGTTTGACCATCAACATGATCTATTGGCTGTATCGTGCCTGTAGGAAAAGGACTGGGCTTTCTGTTGTTGTTCAAGGTGCTTTGGCGTGCATCCTAAATGGAACCCTACCCTCTATGTAGTCATATAGAGCCTTATGGGTCCTGGTCAAAAGTAGTGCACTAAATAAGGAATTGGGTTCTATTTGGGAAGAAGCCGTGTTCTCTCTGTGGGATCAATGTGCTATACACAGACATAGAGAGAGCAGGGTGTTCTCTCAGCTAATGTCAGCGATGAAGACTCCCCAACTAGCTGTCTAACACCTCCTAAACACAACACCACCACACACACTCTCTAACACAGTTGTTAGGAGTCAGGGTGACATAGGGATGGAATTACCTGACATCTCCCCAGGCAGGGAACATGGTTACAGAACAGGCTGTACTGAAGAAGATGATGGAGGGAGATACAGAACAGGGAGTGAGAAAGAAGGAGATGGACCTCTGGGCAGTGGAGGGTGGGACTGAGGGATGAGAGAGAGAAAAAGAGGAAGGGAGAGCGAGTGAAACCATTATCAACTTCCATCTCCAGCCCCAACTAACCTCACAACTTAACTATGAGCTTGTGGAACCTGGCAACAGAGTATGGAGAGAAAGATCTGCCTTGAAACTTCCTGCGTGGAAGTGTGTGTCGAGCGTGTCTGAGTCAGTGTGTGTTTATCAACTGGTAAACGGCTTGTTCACTGACATAGTGAGTGTGTCTCATCCCTCTCTACACAATACTTGCCAAAGCACTGCTATGGCAACCGGTGCCATTAACGCACCCAACAGGCAGTCACTACCTACACAAACACACATGCACACATGCACACACGCACACACACACACACACATCCACACGCAAACACACTGCATGGAGGGTGACGAGAGGGGCCTGCTGGATCTTCTCCCCACAGCCAGACGTCAAGGGCTAGTTTGTTGTGGATGTCTTGTTGTGGACACCATACTACCTCCTATGCCAACCCACGCCTGTACACTACACACTCAGAGGGAAATTAGGTAGGTAATGACAAGAGGTTTGTCGGGAAGAGAGGAGCTGGACAGAGAAGCTACATCCCTCCCTCACTTGGCAATGGCAGTCCTGTCAACCTTTTCAAGTCTCTTCTGAACTTTGGGCCTGGGTGACTGTTAAGTTGAGCACTTGAGGACAAAAAAAGCTGTATGCAAATAAAACATGATTGATCTGAGTGCACTGTCCACCTCTCCCTCAGTCTCTCAGCTCTCCTGCACTTTATAAGGCCTTAGAAGCAAATCCCCACTCACCAATGTTCCTCCACACTGTTCCTGAATCAGTGCCAAGCAACATTTCGTTCTAAATGGATGAAGGCAGACTGTTCCCATAGCCCATTCCCACTGTGTCTCACAATGCTGCTTCTAAGACCCCAGCACGCTAAAGCCTCAGAGGAAGCAGCCACACAATCACCGCCACACAAACAAACAAAAGAGCTTCTCTTCATTAGCTGGGGATTACCAAGCCATTGTGGCAGGGATTTAAGAAAACATTACATTTTAGGCTGAGGGACTGAGCTCCTGTAGAACACTGTGGAGAGGGAGCTAACACAAGGCTGACCTTATGGCAGGGTCAAGTCTAGAGGTTTGGTTAGTGGGGTGTGGGTTGGTATGATAAGTTATGAAAATATATGCACTCACTACTGTAAGTCGCTCTGGATAAGAGCATCTGCTATATGACAAATGTTAAATGGCTGGCCCACTTGGTAGCAACACCACCTGATGGGGATTGGAGCTGGGAACTTTGGACAGACCGCCTGGCTGCATTCTGCAGACTACTGGGCATGGGCATTCTGAATGGCAACTTATCATGGCTATGTCCCAAGGAAAAAGGGTACCATTCATGATGTCCATAACTTGGTAGCCTGATACTGAATACCAAGTTGACCTTCAGCTCCTAGGTACTTGTGCAGATCTGAAATGATTATATTTTAGGACAGGTACAACACATTAGGAACACCCTCCTAACATTGAGTTGAACACCCCCCCTTTTGCCCTCAGAACAGCCTCAATTCGTCGAGGCATGGACTCTAGAAGGTGTCGAATGCCTTCCACAGGGATGCTGGCCTATGTTGACTCCAATGCTTCCCACTCTTGTGTCAGGTTGGCTGGATGTCCTTTGGGTGGTGGACCATTCATGACACACTCAAACCAGTGCGCCTGGCAGCTACTACCATATTCCATTCAAAGGCACTTACATTTTTTGTCTTGCCAATTCACACTTTGAATGGCACACATACACAATCCATGCCTCAATTGTCTCAAGGCTTAAAAGTCCTTCTTCCTCCCATTCATCTACACTGATTGAAGTGGATTTAACAAGTTACATCAATAAGGGATCATAGCTTTCACCTGGATTCACCTGGTCAGTCTATCTCATGGAATGAGAAATGTTTTGTATAGTCAGTGCATATCCTATACTCTGAACTTGGTCAGCCAGAGGAGGATTCCTCTAAATGTTTCTTGCTTCCAGCTAGAGTTTTCTCTTGCCACTGTGCTACTACATGCTCTTTGTGGGTTTAGGGAGGGTAATCAACATACTGAAAGTATTTTGTGCATAAGCACCGATCTTTCATTAATACACCATAAATACACAAAGTATGTGGGCACCCCTTCAAATTAGTGGATTCGGCTATTTCAGCTACACCCTTTGCTGACTGGTGTATAAAATAGTGCACATAGCCATGCAATCTCCATAGACAAACATTGGCAGTATAATGGGCTTACTGAAGAGCTCAATGACTTTCAACATGGCACCGTCATAGGATGTTACCTTCCCAACAAGTCAGTTGGTCAAATGCCTGCACTGCTAGAGCTGCCCCGTTCAACTTTAAGGGCTGTTATTGTGAAGTGGAAACATCTAGGATCAACAACGGCTCAGCCGCGAAGTGATAGGCCACACAAGCTCACAGAACGGGTCCGCCGAGTGCTGAAATGCGTAAATTGTCTGTCCTCTGTTGCAACACTTCTGAACTGCCTCTGGAAGCAAAGTCAGCACAACAACTGTTCGTCAGGAGCGTCATGGAATGGGTTTCCATGGCCGAGCAGCCACACACAAGCCTAAGATCACCATGCGCAATGCCAAGCGTCAGCTGGAGTGGTGTAAAGCTCGCCGCCATTGGACTCTGGAGCAGTGGAAATGCATTCTCTGTAGTGATGAATCACGCTTCACCATCTGGCAGTCCGATGGACTAATCTGTGTTTGGAGGATGCCAGGAGAACGCTACTTGCCCCAATGCATAGTGCCAACTGTAAAGTTTGGTGGAGGAGGAATAATGGTCTGGAGCTGTTTTTCCACTGCCAGGCCTCTTAGTTCCAGTGAAGGGAAATCTTAACTCTACAGCATACAATGACATTCTAAATGATTCTGTGCTTCCAACTTTGTGGCAACAGTTTGGGGGAGGCCCTTTCCTGTTTCAGCATGACAATGACCCCGTGCACAAAGTGAGGTCCATACAGAAATGTTTTGTCAAGATCGGTGTGGAAGAATTTGACTGACATAAACAAAACCCTGACCTCAACCCCATAGAACACCTTTGGGATGAATTGGAACGCCGACTGCAAGCCAGGCCTAATGGCCCAACATCAGTGCCCGACCTCACTAATGCTCTTGTGGCTACATGGAAGCAAGTCCCCGCAGCAATGTTCCAACATCTAGTGGAAAGCCTTTCCAGAAGAGTGGAGGCTGTTATAGCAGCAAAGGGGGGACCAACCCCATATTAATGCCCAAGATTTTGGAATGAGATGTTCGACGAGCATTGGTAATGTAGTGTACTTGGCAATGGCAGATCTCAGATCACATTTCCAAATTTGTATTGACTACAGAACTTGTCTAAGTTGTCAATGTAAATGTAACCATTCAGAATGATAATGAATATAATGTTAATACTAATAATTATGATTGTGAATAAATGTCTCCTTAAGAGGTTGAATAGTTTGTTTGACATTGAGCTGTTCAACAAAGGGAGTCTCCGATTAGATTAGAGAACAGAGAGCTGGCTGGGTGGAGGCCAACACTGTACTGGCTGGAGCTGTCCACATGTCATTCCTCATCTATCCCTCCCTCACTTCTCTCTCTCTCTGTTCTCTCTACTTTTTCTCTCTCTTTCTCTCGACTCGATCGCTCTCTCTCCCTCTCTCTCTCTCTCTCTCTCTTTCTCACACACATGACTGCACGCACCTATGCGCACCTGTGCTCACACACACACGCACGCACGCACACGCAGGCACGCACACACGCACAATAATAATATTTGGCACCTTCGTAGTTGTGAAGAATAGAAAACAATGAAGACTCTTTGTCAGGGTGCAGGGACAATGTTTACCATTTTTAAATGAAATGACATATAAAAACACAGGTACACAAACAAAAGCACACAGAGTCGTCCAGTTTAACTACGGCCTGTATTATCTCTAGGAAATGCGGGAAATCTATAAAGCAGGCAGGCACATCTCTTTAAGTTGCATAACCATTCTATTTGTTTTGACAGACAGCCAGTCACAAAGAAAGGCGTCCATGTCAGAACATTCTGACACTCCTTCATAAGCCCATGAAAACCTCATTCTGATGGCTCTTCTCAGAAGACCCGCTATCGCAGTCGCCCAGATAGCCTGCTCTTTCCCCCTCATGTCAGTGTGACTGTCTATCTCCAGAGCCACAATGTCTTCCCCTTTTCCTGCCTGTCTAGCAGCATCCCCTTGGAGGAATGCACATACTTATCTAGCATTCTCCCTGCTCTAAATGGGTCCCTCCTCGAGTCTTACAGTATATTTACCCCAGCACACTGAAGGGTATTTGGATCATGCGTTACCCATTACATCTATCTCTATCTGGGTTGGCATTCACGCCACATAGTGCGCCACACAAGCATTCATTCAGTTGTATGTATAGCCTAGCATCATGCGCTAACCTCGCAGAATAATGTAGCAGGGTGTGTAGAGAAAATGTGTCACTGGCCACAACTCATCCCTACTAAACCCACTTAGTACATGTTTACTGCATTAGCTTTATCTAACACTTATCCGAATGGGATGAGGCAGGAAACAATGACCTGTGTTAGCAGGCGACATAACTCTTTGGAATGGAGTGTCTAGACCAATCAGGAATGGGTCATTGTCACTGTGGGCGAGTACAGAAGGGTTCTCTATTCCCTATGTCAGGGGTAGGCAATCCTGGTCCTGGAGGGACGCAGGCACTTCATGTTTAAGATTGAACTGATCTGGAAGACCAGGTGTGTTGAATTTAGGCAATCACTGAACTGATCACTGAGCTCAGTTGCTCTGGTGTGGTGTCTAGTTTGAACAAAATCTTGCTGTACCTGCGGCACTCCAGGAAAAGGGCTGCCTACCCCTGATCTATGTCATCAACTACTTTTGCCCTGAGCTTCTTAGGCTGCGATTCAAACCAACGCAGATAAACAACATCGCACTGCGATTGACTTTTAGAATGTTTGCGCTGTATCAGAGGTGTAATCATGGTAACAGCCATAAAAACAGATGGCCAACTTCCTCATTAATGTCTCTTTACCTTGATGCATGCTCCATCCTTGTCATTACACCTGCCTCTCTCCCCAAAAGCTGAATTCCCCCCAACCCCCCTCCTCACCTCAATCAGCTCCAGTCCCAGCAGGCCTTTCCAAGTGGCCGACAGAACAGAAAAAGTTAGAGAGAGAGAAACTAATATGGGAGACTATTGCTCAAGACAGACAACACTATGTAACTATGCCAGTGCCCTAGTTTATTCTATGACATAGTAAGACACAGGATATGTATCATGAAGATCTATCTTTGCCACGTTAATGCCTCTTCACACACACACACACACACACACACACACACACACACACACACACACACACACACACACACACACACACACACACACACACACACACACACACACACACACACACACACACACACACACACACACACACACACACACACACACTTACAGTTATACCCTCCCGTTCATCCTCTTCCCAAAACCTCCCTGCTGATGATGTTGGAAATAAACAAAGAATGGCTCATGTATCATGAGCATCACGTTTGGATAAAAGGTTGGTGAGTTCATATACGTTCTAAACCCATTTGTACTGGTCGTAAAAGGGAAGAAGAGATGGGAACCTTACTGGAGATGATCACTTACAAACCTCACAAAACCCATTGAGAAACTCCCCTGCTATAGGCCTACATCATGTATTGTGTATGTAATGTCAATAAAACATGTACTTCAATTACTATATAAACTCCAGTCAAGACAAGATTGGATAAACTGTGAAATACCATATATCAAACACCCTATTAAAAACCCACATGCGCTCCATTCAGGCATTTTTGAATGGAGAGGGGGGCCTTGGCGTGGGTTGAATGTCCTGTACACACTCACAGTTTACTCCACTTCACAAATATTTACATGTTACCCATTTAGTGTTTTACTAGATGACTCCAGCTCCAGTGTCCCACATGAGACTGACCCCTGATGACCCTTTGTCCCCTCGGATGGTCCCAGCCAACCAGAACACAGCCACATGTTTACCCAGCATCCTCGCTGTTTGGAGTGGTACACTCTTAGTAGTACCCTGTGCCAAATGCTTTAACCGTAACTGTGTTCTCTGAGACCAAAGTAAACACCAATACTGTAGACCACACAGTGTCTTTACATGTGTTTTGGAGCTAGCTAAGCTAACAGAATGAGACACTGTCAATGTAACAGTCGTTCTCTGTCAGCGTTGGACTTCACTACAACAACACTACTCTATGGACAATTCTTATCTACATCTTGATTCAGTTGTCGTTCCCTAAAGATAGAAAGGTTCATATTTAGCACTGTGTTTGCCATGCAGTGATTTGTCTTGTTAACTGGCTTTTGGGACTGTTGTTAAGGGTCAGAATAGCAGGCCTTTTATCAGCAAGGCTGTGCCCTTCACCCACTATGCCCTCTAGCTAGTAGCTGAGGAACTACATTAGAAACAAACACTGCCCAGTTTGACCCAATCCCCAGATGTTGTCAGAAAGTAGATGAAGTTATTTGAGAAAACTTGCAGAGGGAGAAATGGCTGCTGAAGTAACTTTTCTTCCAGGACTCAAGGAGATATTGTGTAATGTGTATTGAGACTGGACTGCTTAGAGTAGTCTGAACTAACAGCAGGTAGTGACAGATCATACAGACTTGACAGAGATGAAAACTACACAGAGATTACAGAGTTAATTGGTCCACCCACACAGACAGCGTTGTGAAGAAGGCGCAGCAGCGCCTCTTCAACCTCAGGAGGCTGAAGAAATTCGGCTTGTCACCAAAAGCACTCACAAACTTCTACAGATGCACAATCGAGAGCATCCTGTCGGGCTGTATCACCGCCTGGTACGGCAACTGCTCCGCACACAACCGTAAGGCTCTCCAGAGGGTAGTGAGGTCGGGCAGAACGCATCACCCGGGGCAAACTACCTGCCCTCCAGGACACCTACACCACCCGATGTCACAGGAAGGCCATAAAGATCATCAAGGACAACAACCACCCAAGCCACTACCTGTTCACCCCGCTATCATCCAGAAGGCGAGGTCAGTACAGGTGCATCCAAGCAGGGACCGAGAGACTGAAAAACAGCTTCTATCTCAAGGCCATCAGACTGTTAAACAGCCACCACTAACATTTAGCGGCCGCTGCCAACAAACTGACTCAGCTCCAGCCACCTTAAAAATGGGAATTGATGGAAATTATGTAAAAATGTACCACCAGCCACTTTAAACAATGCCACCTAATATAATGTTTACATACCCTACATTACACATCTCTTATGTATATGTATATACTGTACTCTATATCATCTACTGCATCTTGCCATCTTATGTAATACATGGACCACTAGCCACTTTAAACTATGCCACTTTATGTTTACATACCCTACAGTACTCATCTCATAGGTATATACCGTACTCTATACCATCTACTGCACCTTGCCTATGCCGTCTGTACCATCACTCATTCATATATCTTTATGTACATATTCTTTATCCCTTTACACTTGCGTGTATAAGGTAGTAGTTGCGGAATTGTTAGGTTAGATTACTTGTTGTTATTACTGCATTGTCGGAACTAGAAGCACAAGCATTTCGCTACACTCGCATTAACATCTGCTAACCATGTGTATGTGACTAATAAATTTGATTTGATTTGATTTGATTTGATTTATAACCTCCCTGGAAAGCTCCCTTTTATTTTATCTTTCTCAAGGCCAGAACTTTCAATGAAATTGTCTTCTACTTGAATTGCTTTTCAGCCAAGCAAAACATGAAGTCTTCATCCATGAACTAAAAGTCATGACCTGTATATGATGTCAAGGCACTTTCAGGTCATGACTTTGAAGACTTCATAGGGTTTAATGTTAGTGATATTTTCTCCATCCGCTTCCTATTGGAGAGAACAGCGAACAGCTTAACCGTGATTGAAATTACATTATAGAATAGGAGCAAACGTGTTCCATTCTGTATTGTACTGTGACTGTGGCTTGCAACATTCCTCCCTCTCGCTATATCCCTCGCTCCCTCGCTCCCTCTCTCCCTCTCTCCCTCCTTTAGAACTCTCTATATCTTTTGTCTGGACTGAGGAAGAGAGAAGTACAGTGCATCTCTGTGGTCTGGTCGTTGTGGTCCTCACATACCATGACAAACTAACTGAAGACAGTCTTGTCCTACCAGAACATGATTATAATACTACTGCTTCTCACAAACCACAGGAGGATGTTGCAGTTGTTGAACCGTTACATAATAGTGGAGGGTAGAGGGAGGATGGATGAGTTCAACATACCACCAGACCATCTTTCATCTCACCATCCATCTCTCACTCATTGTGAGGTGTCTGTCCCCCACTGTCTCTAAAGAACACTCACACATCAGCGCGCGCACACACACACACACACACACACACACACACACACACACACACACACACACACACACACACACACACACACACACACACACACACACACACACACACACACACACACACACACACACACACACACACACACACACACACACACACACACACACACACTTTGTCGGCTACATAACCACTCTCAGAACATGTTTTATTTAATCCTGATGGGCAGGTGTATGTGTTTCTGTGTGTGTGTGTGTGTGTGTGTGTGTGTGTGTGTGTGTGTGTGTGTGTGTGTGTGTGTGTGTGTGTGTGTGTGTGTGTGTGTGTGTGTGTGTGTGTGTGTGTGTGTGTGTGTGTGTGTGTGTGTGTGTGTGTGTGTGTGTGTGTGTGTGTGTGTGTGTGTGTGTGGGTGTGTGTGTATCTGTGTCTGTGTGTGGGTGTGAGTACATACCAGCATGTTTGTATATATTTATGTGTCAGTGCATTCTTGTGTGTGGTGCTGCATAAAAACGTAAGCTCCCTCAGTAAACACTCTGTAAACATTCTGTTTCCCTAGCCTGTTAAGATTGCATGTGTTTATGCAGCCATTTCAAACAGAGATCCAACTACCATCAACTTAATGGCTTGACCTTGTAAACTCAGGTTACCTCGGCACCTATGTCACCGGGAATGCTCTCTATGCACTTTTCTAAACACGAATTCCAAATGTAACCCAATGACAATAACCTGCAGCTCTGAGTCAGACAGGTATATGAGTGTGATGTATCTGTGTGGAGGAGAAGTTGACAAGGAGCTATGTAGCTATGTGTGTGTAACATTTTTAGTCACAGGTAAAACATTTAACTTGTTTAACATAGTCCGTTAGTAACGTCACTCACTGTATGTGTTTGTTTGTGTTGTTGGTCTTGGCTGGCTCAGTGTTCCGCTAGCACTCCCATGTGGCTGCAAGCACCGTCATGTAAAGGGGCCTGAGGGAAGCCCGACAATATTACGTTTTTAGTAGTGAGAACAAGGGAGCAGGCAATGTTGAAAAGTAGTGTTTAGACATGTTGTACTTTGCTTAAATTATGCTTTGTAATTGACTAAAACAAGTAGACAAAAATAAAATTGCGTTTGAAAAAGGTAAAGTCTTGCTGTGAGCCACTGGAGAAACCTAGGTAGGTAGGTAGACAGGTTGCTTTCCCCACAGGTGGGCGGGGCCGCAATGTTCTATCTAATACCGACGGGGTCTATCCTTCTCATCTACTGTGATGTTTGGTAACCCAGAGTGACAATCGCTAAGTGACGAGGTGTCTTTGACAGCCTTGGAGAGCTTGCCGTTGATCCATGGGGGAGCTATGTATAAATAACCCACAATGCCTTAATCCCACTGTCCAATAGGAGGTGGCGCTGATGGACAATTGTACGAAATAACAATCAATATCTTCTTCATCTAAGAAAAATGTATCCACACGAGTTATGTAAAATATCTACAAGGTGGAATTTGTGTTTCACAACTATATCAAGACCTGCCCGTAAATAGTTAACTCCTCCTGATGTAAACCACTGAGACATCTCTGCGAAGGTTCAAGTATGTTTCCCTCCATGCCACTTGGCATCTTTATGCTGACTAACGATACACTCCAGCACTTTAAAGGCTACCATAATTTGTCTACATCGTATATACACAGAAACAAGGCTTGGGGCTATGTTGGATACTGCAGTGTATAAATCCCTATGGTGTACACCAGGGCTGACAGCACAAGGGAACTAGGTATTTTGTTGTAGCACAAGAAGAGAAGAGTTTTTAACTCAGATGGGCTATGTGGTAATACTGTAGGGTCTATTCATACCCTGTGTCCTACTGCACTCTATTTTGTGTAACAGACAACAGAATACAGTAATGCACATACACAAAATAGTTCAAATTGTTGAAGTGAAATGAAAAAAATTACTTGTTTCAAAAAATTCTAAAAAACACAAAAGGAATAGTAGTGTGTGCAATCTAAGTGTCACATGATCTGTCACATGATCTCAGTATATATACACCTGTTCTGAAAGGCCCCAGAGTCTGCAACACCACTAAGCAAGGGGCACCACCAAGCAAGCGGGACCATGAAAATCAAGGAGCTCTCCAAACAGGTCAGGGACAAAGTTGTGGAGAAGTACAGATCAGAGTTGGGTTATAAAAAATATCCGAAACTTTGAACATCCCACAGAGCACCATTAAATCCATTATTAAAAAATTGAAAGAATATGGCACAACAACAAACCTGCCAAGAGAGGGCCGCCCACCAAAACTCATGGACCAGGCAAGGAGGGCATTAATCAGAGAGGCAACAAAGAGACCAAAGATAACCCTGAAGGAGCTGCAAAGCTCCACAGCGGAGATTGGAGTATCTGTCCATTGGACCACTTTAATCTGTACACTCCACAGAGCTGGGCTTTATGGAAGAGTAGCCAGAAAAAGCCATTGCTTTAAAAAAAAAAATAAGCAAACACACTTGGTGTTCGCCAAAAAGCATGTGGGAGACTCACCAAACATATGGAAGAATGTACTCTGGTCAGGTGAGACTAAAAACAAACTTTTTGGCCATCAAGGAAAACGCTATGTCTGGCGCAAACCCAACACCTCTCATCACCCTGAGAACACTATCCCCACAGTGAAGCATGGTGGTGGCAGCATCATGCTGTGGGGGTGTTTTTCATTGGCAGGGACTGGGAAACTGGTCAGAATTGAAGGAATGATGGATGGCGCTAAATACTGGGAAAATCTTGAGGGAAACCTGTTTCAGTCTTCCAGAGATTTGAGATTAGGACGGAGCTTCACCTTACAGCAGGACAACGACCCTAAGCATACTGCTAAAGCAACACACAAGCCATTTAAGGGGAAACATTTAAATGTCTTGGAATGGCCTAGTCAAAGCCCAGACCTCAATCTAATTGAGAATCTGTGGTATGACTTAAAGATTGCAGTACACCAGCGGAACCCATCCAACTTGAAGGAGCTGGAGCAGTTTTGCCTTGAAGAATGGGCAAATATCCCAGTGGCTAGATGTGTCAAGCTTATATAGACATACCCCAAGAGACTTGCAGCTGTAATTGCTGCAAAAGGTGCCTCTACAAAGTATTGACTTTGGGAGGTGAATAGTTAAGCACGCTCAAGTTTTCCTTTTTTTTGTCTTATTTCTTGTCTGTTTCACAATGAAAAATATTTTGCATCTTCAAAGTGGTAGGCATGTTGTGTAAATCAAATGATACAAATGCCCAAAAATCTATTTTAATTCCAGGTTGTAAGGCAACAAAATAGGAAAAATGCCAAGGGGGTGAATATTTTCGCAAGCCACTGTATCTAATGGGATACAGTATTAACAAATAAAGTGTATCCCAAGTGGTGCAGCGGTCTAAGGCACTGCATCTCAGTGCTTGAGGCGTCACTACAGACACCCTGGTTCGAATCCAGGCTGTATCACAACCAGCCGTGATTGGGAGTCCCGTCCGGGTTTGGCCGATGCAGGCCTTCATTGTAAATAAGAATTTGTTCTTAACTGACTTGCCTAGGTATATATGTATATACTGTATTCTAGTAATAGCTCATCCTATATACACATTTTCTATTAACATACCGTCCATAGTGGTGTCTATACACACCACTATATACATATATATTTATATTCCTGACTCTTGACATTGCTCGTTCTGATATTTCTTAATTTCTTTCTACTTTTTGGATCATGTGTGAAATGTTTTGTATTGTTACAGTAGGTATTGCTAGGTAAATCGTTCCATGGGCCAGAGAGAACATTTTCCAATTTTATACCACATTTCAGGCAGTTCTGCTCATTTTGCCATGGGGCAAAAAGAAAATTCTTGCTGTATTACAGAACATTACCTGCAATTCTATGCCATGTTAATGATATCTGAGTGAGAGTGATTTGAGGTCAGGGCCCTTGGGCATGTTTCCCTGCATGCCCGGTCGGTATTGGGCCATGATTTAGACAGCTGGCTAAACTAATTTACCAATCTAAAACTTGTTAGCTAACATGGCTAATTGAGTATGACTGTCAGTGACAGACACAATAATGAGAAAAACTGCTGATCCACAACCAAATGTTGTGCATTCTTCTTTTTCTATAATCCACATGTTCATGTCTTTACAAGCTCCAACCAAAGCACCATTTGTGAATCCCCAATCCCTCCAACTGGTCAAGCTATTGAACCAGCTTTACCCTATGCGTCTCCTCTTTTTGCAGCACATGTGTAACGGCAGCCTTCCCTCTCTTCACGAGAAGAGAGAGTGTAGCAGGGATCGGACCAACACGCAGCGTAGCCAGTGCTCAACATGTTTAATAAAACTAATAAACAGTGAACACTTAACACATAACAAAATAAGGCAAACCGATACAGTCCTATCTGGTGCAGAGAAAACACAGAGACAGGAAACAACCACCCACAAATCCCCAACACAAAACAAGCCACCTATATATGATTCTCAATCAGGGACAACGATTGACAGCTGCCTCTGATTGAGAACCATATTAGGCCGAACACAGAAACAGACAAACTAGACACACAACATAGAATGCCCACCCAGCTCACGTCCTGACCAACACTAAAACAAGCAACACACATAAGAACTATGGTCAGGACGTGACAACATGATAGTTTAGATTCTGCTTACACACAGGTAGACAGACACATGCACAAACACGCGCACAAACACGCACCTTAAACACACACACAATCTAGATCCCACCTAATTTAGAGATGCCATGTGATTTAGTGTGAGGGACTGACAGCCCTTTTAAATAATGGAAACACAGAGCTGTAGAGCTCGGTCCATGATGCCAATAGGTAGTAAAATTACTCCCAGAATCTGCCAAGACCAATAGGCTGAGCCTGCTAGCTGCATTCCTCCCTCCATACAGAGAACGAAATGCCATTTAAGGCTCCATGTCAGACCAACAACTAGAGCTCTCTCTCTCTCTCTCTCTCTCTCTCTCTCTCTCTCTCTCTCTCTCTCTCTCTCTCTCTCTCTCTCTCTCTCTCTCTCTCTCTCTCTCTCTCTCTCTCTCTCTCTCTCTCTCTCTCTCTCTCTCTCTCTCTCTCTCTCTCTCTCTCTCTCTCTCTCTCTCTCTCTCTCTCTCTCTCTCTCTCTCTCTCTCTCTCTCTCTCTCTCTCTCTCTCTCTCTCTCTCTCTCTCTCTCTCTCTCTCTCTCTCTCTCTCTCTCTCTCTCTCTCTCTCTCTCTCTCTCTCTCTCTCTCTCTCTCTCTCTCTCTCTCTCTCTCTCTGACATCCTCCCTGTAGGCTGACTCATCATCGCCTGTGATCAGGCCTACCACCGTTGTGTCGTCAGCTAACTTAACTTAATAATGGTGTTGAAGGTGTGCGTCGCCACACAGTCGTGGGTGAACAGGGAGCACAGAAGGAGACTAAGCACACACCCCTGTGGGGCCCCTGTGTTAAGGTTCACCTAGGTGGGTGAGGGCAGTGTGCAGAGCAATTGAGAATGCGTCATCTATGGATCTGTTGGGGCGGAATGCGGAGCGAATCGTGGCTACTTCCTGTTTCTGCTGGTAAACAGGAAGCAAGAGTACAGAGTCACGATCTGATTTGCCAAATGGCGGATGAGGGAGTGCCTTGTATGCTTGCTTGTGGGTAGAATAGCAGTGGTCTAGGACTTTATCGCTCCTAGTCGCTGGCAACCAGAAAGGCAGCCTCTGGGTGTAGTTTTTCTGCTTGTTTATAGCCTTGTACAGTTCGTTAAGCACCAGATTGTTATTTTTATTGTACTGAGGTGGAATGTATACAGCAGTCACGATAACAGCTGAAAACTCCCTTGGGAGTTAGAAGGGTCGGCATTTGACCATCAGGTATTCTAAGACGGGTGAACAGTGGGTCGACACTTCCACCACGCTGGAATCAGCACACCAGTTGGTTGAAGAAGAGTCTAACCCCTCCCCCCCATGAATTCCCGACTCCACTGTCCTGTCTGCCTGGTGAATGGAGAATCCATCTAGTTGGATAGCCATGGGGGGTATCTTGTCCAAGAGCCATGTTTCTGAAAAGCAAAGAATATTGCAGTTCCGAGAGACCTGTTGGTAGCAAATCCGCGATCGGAGGTCATCCATCTTATTATCAAGTGACTGTACATTGGCCAGTAGAATGGCCTCTGCTGTGTTCTCAGATACTTAGTTACCACCTACTAGATACTTAGTTACCAGCCAGCAGAGCTGTTTCGACCTAGGCTAATTCAGTACACCAACCATACCTCCTGCCTCTCTTAGTTCTTTCTCCTGCTCTTTCTCCCACTCAAACACACACACACACACACACACACACACACACACACACACACACACACACACACACACACACACACACACACACACACACACACACACACACACACACACACACACACACACACACACACACACACACACACACACACACACACAGGCTGTAACAAGGAATAATACAGCTTGTTTGTCATTGGTGAGTATAAGTTGAGGTGAGGTTTTGCTCCCGCTCAATGGAAAAATGTGAAAAAGAGAACCAGACACCGCTTGCCCTCTAGTGGGTAATGTTGAATACTGCAAACTCAACTGTAATGACATTCTAAGTTCTCACGTTCACCACTCGATGGCGGCCAATCTCTAAAATGTAGACAGGTAGTCTTTCCCACTGAACCTATCTTATGATGACAAACTAACCTATACATGGTATCACAAAACATACAAAAATAATATTACAAATATTTACAGTGAATGCCAGATTTTTCCTGTATGATCAGTCTTATATCGACACAAGCCTTTAAAATATCAAATCAAATCAAATTGTATTTGTCACATGGGCCGAATACAACAGCTGTAGACCAAATATGGTATAGTTTCTTGGTACTGGTGTGTATATGGCATTAACCTGTGTGATTTAGTGTGTGTGTGTCTGTTTGTGTGTGCGCACACTGTGCGTACGTGCATTTGTGTGTGTGTGTGTGTGTGTGTGTGTGTGTGTGTGTGTGTGTGTGTCTGAGTATGGTTCTGTACTGACCTTCCTGCCAGAGAAGAGCATGCAGAGCTGGTGCATGGAGCCTCCGTTCTTGGTCAGCTCCTTCTTCAGGGTCTTAGGCGAGGGCAGCGTCCAGCCCCCCTTGTGGGCGTGGGTCGGGTCCAGGCAGTTGATGGCATTGTCTGAGGTGAAGCCAGTGGCGCGTGGGTCCTGCAGCAGACTGCCCTCGCTGTGCGTGCGGCGCCGCAGGGAGTTCTGGACACTCAACCTGCCGCCGTGCTTCTCGCAGGCAGAGCCCTCCACCATGCTACGACGCTTACTGTCACTGCGCTCTAGGTAGGTATCATCGCTGTCATCTTCCTCATCATCATCGTCATCTTCATCATCGTCATCGTCATACTCTTCGTCGGTGTTGGGAGAGGAGAGGGCATCGGCGCTGAAGGAGCGGTCTAGGCGGAGCTCGGGGATGACGAAGGAGGATGAAGAGGAAGGGGGGGCGTTGGTGTCGGGGGGGTCTGACAGGGCTTCGTCATCTGTCGCCGGGGGTTTCACATCTCCTCCCTCCTCCTCCTCCTCCCTCTCTCTTTCCTCTCCCTCCTCTATTTCTGCTTCCTCCTCACCCTTCCTCTCCTCCTCCCCCTCCTCCACCTCCTCCTCTCTTTCCCGCCAGATCTCGGGCTCAGTGCCCTCCATGCTCTTGCTGTCCTCCCACTCGGTGGAGGGCGGTGGGGTGGGGGGCACCTTGTGCTCCTCTCCGTCGCCCAGTGGGGTGCAAACCTCCTCCAGGGGGGTGAGAAGCTCAGAGGGGTGCGGGTTGCCCAGGGTCAGGGGCTCTGAGGGGCTGGAGGGGTAGGGGTAGAGCTGATCCTCTTCAGACCCCCGTGGCAGGGGTAGGCCTCGTCCTCCTCCCAACTCACATGGAGGGGTGTCCACCTTGGGCTCCAGCATCTGGAGGGAGAGGGAGTTATAAACACTGTCACACTGCACATTTATTGCATATCAAGGGCTTGATGAAGTGGATTAGAACATGAATCACATTTATTAGCACTGGGCTAAAGCAACAGTCAACCAGAGCCCTGCTGAAATGGTCCCAATCACTGAAAATCTATTAAGACACATCCCGCATTATTAAATCAATAGAGAAACAAGCCTATACCAACACCAGGCCTGATCTAAATCTTTGCTCCTGACCTCTTATTGACAGCAATCCATTACAATCCTATTGACCTGTTAGTGCGTTCCGTGCCTGGGAGACTAATGGCTCCATACCAACTATCAACAGTGAAGGAGAAGCCAGTGATTTTGGTTGTATGTTGAGTTTAGCCAGGAAACAGAGGCCACGTGTGTTTATGATGATGAGATTGATACAGCCTGTTTGACTTCCCTTCATGCACTCACCACACACACACACACACACACGCACACGCACACGCACACGCACACACACACACATGCACACACACACACAGCTCAGCTTTCCAGCAGTAGCATTGCTTGTTGGTTCAGACACATTCCTGGTACTTTATCTTCCTGTCTGGTGTCACACAGACACACTCTGGCCCAACCACCTCAGGGCCTCTGGGACAGACGGGAGGGAGCAATGTGGAGGAAAACAAACATGTCCTCCATAGAACCTCTTGGCTCAACCTCCCTGAGTATATCTGAAACCCTCCATCTACACCATCACCTCCCCACCATCTCTTCTCCATTCATATTCATCTATACCTTCTTTCTCCCATCTCTGTTTTATCTACCCTTGCCCTTGAACCCCCTCCCCTCCCATTGTCTGTCTTCTGGTGTTGGACTCTGCTGAGGGAGCTGTACTATACAAGGCAAGGCCACTACGGCGCTACACCACACATAGTCATTATTTAGCTCATTGTTTTACCTCTCTGTCTCTCCTTGTGTGTAAACTCTTGAACAGATTCTGTCAGAGCTAAAGTGTTGGCCAATTTCATTAGTGCGTCTAACAAAATGGTGATACTTAACATTCATTCACTTGTCTGTATTTAAATCTCAAGCAGTGATTGGGATGTTGAACAATGGAATTAGGGCACAATTTTGTGATAATCAGAGTGAAGGAGAAAACGTGCATTATCACTGAATTCCATTACACATTGTATTAAAACTCCTCAACTGCTGCACTCTACTGAAACTGCCCAATTGATAACCAACCTGACAACCTATTGTTCTCAAATACACGGCTGTAGATAAGAGTGGGACACAGCATCCTACCACTCTTAATGTTTTGACCTCAACAATGCTAATGCTAAGCTAATAGCAGTGGCCGGCTCGAGCCTTTTAGTGGCCCCCTTCTTGACAGTGGAGAGAACATTTTTTGTTTTAACATTCATTTC